>NW_026869059.1:308205-461913 GCF_020745735.1 Hemiscyllium ocellatum
AAATTTCAGCTGCATCTAAAATGTCTTTTTAAACAAAGTGGAGTTCCTGAGATTTACAGGGTCATCAGAAAAAATATTCTTTTTTCCTTTGAATCATAAAGAAGAAACAGATTTCGGCCATAACAGAGGTGTCCCAGACACACCAACCATAATAGGAACAGGAAAGGACTACATTGTCCATATATAACCAAATTCAGCATGTAGCCCTGTCAAGAAACATGAAATATAGTTATACGGAAACATGAAATACAAACTGAAACTGATGGCAGATGAGGAAGTATCTGCAGAGTGAAACAGAGTTAACATATCGATTATGCTGTGACACTGTTCTGAAAAAGTCATATTGAAATCAAATGCTAATTCTGCGTATCCCTGCTCAGAGGGTGCCAGACCTGCTGAGTTTCCCTCTATCGATTTCTTTTTCTTTCTGAACTGTGACAAATTGACTGGTCTGAACGATATAAGTAAAGTTGCTATCTCAGTTGAATCTCGAATATTAGTTTATGGGCATTAAATGAGAAATTACAAAGTTCCTGTGTTTGACAGAGCTCCAAAAATCCATGACGTATTGCATTGTGATACAAAAACATTGTGAGACATTGTTGAAACAAAACCCCAAGTTCCTGCAAAAGGTCTGCAGCATCTGTGATGGGAAATCAAAATTAATGTTTCTAATTCAGTGGCTCTTCCTCAGAACGGATGGTAGTCCTGAAAATGTTGATTAATATACAGCAGAAGCTGAATAACTGTTCATGAAAACTGTTAGTAGCTAACAATAGGGGGTGAGTAATGGAAGGCCACGTGAGAACTAGGCCTGGTGCCTGGGTCGGGGGCATTGAGGAGTTCAGTCCCTAAAATTATTGACCATTATTTTGAGTGTGAATGTCTGCAGGGTCCACCCGCGGAAAATGAGGTGTTGTTCTTCCAGCTTGCGTTGAAATGTCCTGGAACACTGCAGCAAGCCTGACACAGAGATACTAGCCAGGGAACAGGATGGGGTATTAAACTGGCAGGCAACTGGAAACTCAGGGTCTTTTGCAGAGGTACAGCTTGGATATTCAGTGAAGTGGTCACCCAGTCTACCTTTAGTTTCCCCCACTGTAGAGCAGATCACAATGTGAGCAGCGAACATAGTAGACCGGGTTGTGGGAAATGTTGGTAGGATGCTGCTTCACCTGGAAGGTATGTTTGGACCTTAGATAAAGACGAGGGAGGAGGTAAATGGGAAGTGTAACAGCTTCGGCAGGGGAAAGTGAAGTGTACCTGTGGTGGGGCCTGGGGGAGGTGGTGTGTGTGTGTGGGGGGGGAGGTGTTGGCAGTGAATAACGAGTGGACCAGGGTGTCCTGGAGGAAATGGTCACTTCAGAAGGCGGAAAGGGGAGAGGAGGCAAATATGTGTCTGGTGTTGGCATCTTGCTGGAGGTGGGAGAATGCAGACTGATGATCTTCTGCATGTGAATGCTGGTGGGATGGTAGGTAAGGATAAGGGAAACTCTAACGCTGTTGCAGCAGGGAAGAAAGATGCTGAGGGTAGAAGTGCAGGAGGTGGGTCGGAACTGGTTGAGATCCCTGTCAATAACAGTGCTGGGGAGTTCTCGGGTGAGGAAGAAGGTGGACATATCAGAGGCCACATTTTGAAGTTGACATCATCAGAAGCAATGTGGTGGAGACGGAGGAGCTGAGAGAATGGAATGGAGCCTTTCTAGGAAACAGGGTGTGAGGATGCATACTCCAGGTCGTTGTGGGAGTTGGTCGGTTGTTACTGGATATCAGTGACCGGTCTATCCTCAGAAATAGAAGCAGAGATATCAAGTAAAGGAAGGGAGGAGTCAGAGGTAGAGAGGTGAATGTGAGGGAGAGGTGCAAATTGGAAACAACGAACTTTTCCAATTCTGGACAAGAAAGAGGAGCAGCAGCGATGATAATATCTACATATTGAAGAAAGAGTTATGGATGGGGGCTGGAATAGAACTGAAAATAGAATGACCTACGTACCCCATGAAGAAACAGGTATAACTTGGGACCACGTATGTATCCATACACCCCCTCTGTATGGGAGGAGCAGGCTGAAGCAATGGGTCTGCATGGACAGTTCAGTTTGTGGATTTTCAGGAGGAGATAAAAGCGAACTCTGCTATCAGAGGGCCAGCAGCTTCGGGACTGTTAGGTGGGGTGAGTAGGGGTGGGTGGGAGGTGTGGGCCAGTGAGTGGGAATCTCCAGATGAAATGTGGTCAGATTTAGTAAATAAAATAGCCTGATGTGTCACGGTAGAGTTATGGATCAGCAGGTGACGTGTGGAGGTATCCGAGAGCTGGCACTCAGCCTCTGAAATGTAGAGGTGAGTCCACCAGACTACAGCAGCACCACCCTTATCGGCACAGGCTGAATAACACAGTCAGGGTTGGATCGAAGCATACAGCGTACAGTCTGTTCAGAGGGTGATAGGTTGGATAGGGAGAGGGGGAATACAGAGAATTTAAGACAAGTAAACTCACATGGAAAGTTATCAATGAACATATTGAGTTCAAGTAAATGCCAGAGGAATGGATCCAGGTGGAGGGAGAGTGTTGGAGCTGGGCGAAGCGTCTATGGGATGGGGAGTGGACTCTTGTCCAAAGAAATGGACACCGAGGAGAAGATGGTGGAAGAGGAGTTCAACATTCTGTCGTGCCTGAAATTCATTAAAGTGGGGCGCAGAGGGATAAAACTGAGACATTTGCTGAGTACAGAACATTCAGCATTAGAGCGTGGAAGGTTAGGAGGGATGGTGAATACACGACAAGAGGTGGGCTTGGGGGAGGGAATGGAGTCAGAGCACAGGGCATGGTGGTGTGGCAGGTTCCAGAGGCTCATAGGCATCTCTAAGTTATTCCATCTTGTGGGCCTCGTATATCTGGTGAGCATGGCAAATGAGCTGGAGAATGAAGTAGAATTGGGGAATGGTGCAGCCTTGAGTCAATGCGATGTGATGCTGTTAGACAGAGAAAATGTTGATCTCAGTGGCAACGATACCGCACGACCAGTCTTCAGAAAGTAAATGATTGAAGATAATCTGAATCGTTACCTTATTGTAATGCTCTGATTTCATTGGAGTGACACTCAACCAACAAGGTTTTACTTTTCTGAGACTTTAGACCAAACTGTGAAAACTGATGTATCTTGATGTTATTAATAAAACAAATCCATTCATGGTTTTGTAAGGCACTAGCAAGGGCAGAGTTTATTTGTCATTCCCAATAGCTCTGGGTAAGGTGTCATTGTTCATTGAGGAAATTACCAGCACAGAATTTCCTCTGATTCCATTAACCACAGTTTGCTGAGGGGGAATGATGTGACATGAATCAAATGCTACTTTGATGGCAAGGGAAGTTAGTCTGATCTCACCTCAACTGATATTGGAAAATAAGTTAAAATACTAAAGAGCAAAAAGGATAGACCACGGCTTATTGAACAATGTGGTCACTGTCCTCGCAACATTTAAGGACAAACAGATGCATGGACTTCTGATTCTGAGGAGAGTTATTTCCTATTTGGGATGAGGCTGCTTGGTTAAGCACTGTGACAGAAAGACAGAAAAAAAAATGTTCCACTCTGTATGGGGAAAATATCTCACCCTATTCACGGTGCATTGGACAATGACAGAAATACACGATTAAACATTGGGCATTGATCATCTCACTCTCATCATTTTTGATGACCAATAGCAGCACAGAAGCCAGGAGCTCCCATCACCCCAGTTGAAAAGCAAAAATGGGTAAGAGATGGCCAGTAGAAGTGGGAGTAACTAGGGAACTGGTGTAATTTACAGTGGGAGTGGCAGAAGAAGGGTGTGAAGAGATATCATCAGTGGAAGAGTATGTGGCAGCAGAAGGTGTAGTGCAAGGGAAGTAGGACTGTAAAAAAAGAGTAGGAACGGGAGGAAGAATGGCTAATGAAGTTTTAGTGACTGGGTAAAGCTTGTTTTTGGAAAAGTGAGGTTGGGTGAAAACCACCACTGTTCAGGAAAATTGGGATCGGATTCCATTGAAAATTAAAATTTGATGCACTTCTTTTTCTATCACTTGATGCTTTATCATATTGTACATTCACTCTGTAGTTTTGTATCTCCATCAAATGCAGGTGACGTGTTACCCCCGGTGTTGTGTCTCAACATTTTTGAATTATTTTTAACAGTATGTATTTGCTTCCAATCCAAGGTAGACATAAAAATATGATTTGATCTCCTGCAGTTTGTCCATAACATGGAATTTAATTGAATATTTTCCTCATCACATTAGCTGATTCAAGAAATGAATCAGTGTCCATACTGCAGATGAAAAATTTCTTCAGTTTTCACTATTGTTACAAAGGACAGCGCCACACAACAGGCTAATGTTCCAGTGCAAGGTGCCAAACCGAAGTTCTCCCTAAATTAGTTACACGCTTTATGAATAAGACATGCTGAGGGACAGAGTGTAAAAGGTGAATTTAACTTTGTGTCGAAAATGGTATTTTCAGCACCTTCATAATAGGTGTTAACTACATCACTCTGTAAATTCCCCAAAATAAGAACAACAAGAGACTGGAATTTTTAATTATTCCTTTGTAAACAACATGTGGAGAACAGGAAGGAAATCAAGGTTTGTTTGTGATATTCATAAATGATGATGGTGAGAATGTGGAAGATGGATGGAAGTGGAATGATAACTAATGTTGGGGATGACACAAAGATTAGCTGGGTGCTTCACAGTGAGGAGGACAGGGTTAGGCTACAGGACGATATAAACAAATGATTTCAATATCCAGATTTATGGCCGATGAAGTGTAACATTGATAAATGTGAGAGGATGCACATCTAAATTAACAAGACAAGTGAGACCTCAAACTTTGAAGAGCGAGGGCTAAACTTGCTCCTTTTTTCTTTGAAGCAGGGAAGGTTGAGGAGGGAACATGGTACAGGTGTACAAGAGAATAAAGGGTGTGGAGAGGATGAACAGACAGCAGCTATTGAGAGGGGATTTCTGGAGTCTGTATTGAACTGAGAGGGTGGCACAGACATAGAATATAAAGTTCCTATGTGTGGAAACAGGCCCTTCGGCCCAAAAAGTCCACACTGATCCTCCAAAGAGTAATCCACCCAAACGCATTCCTCCTATATTTACCTCTGATTAATGTACCTAACCTACATGTCTCTGAACACTTTGGGCAATTTAGCATGGCCAATTCACTTATCCTGCACATCTTTGGATTATGGGAGGAAATCGGAGTACCTACAGGAAACCCACACGGATATGGGAGGAATGTACAAAATCCATACAGGCAGTCACCCAAAGCTGGAATCAAACCTGGGTCCCCAGCGCTCTAAGACAGGCGTGCTAACCACTGAGCCACATTTCTGCCCCTAATAGCATGTGTCTGGAATGCATTTCCTAGGCGGGTGATTGATCAGGTAATCTCACAAACGTTAAAAAAAATGCCTTTGGATATGCACTTGGTGATGCAGGCTCGCATTTTCATTCAATGATTCTATGTGGTGGCAGCCACGAACACACAGATATATTCTGAAGCAATAGCTAATGGCAGTTCCTAGTTTGTTCCATTGACTACTCAGTAAATGAGCCTCCAGTGAAGTGCTGGTATTATCTCCCACTTTCTATTTAAATGTTTCGGTTTCCTTGAGTTGGTAATGTAATTACCGGTGTCCATGATGTCATTTCCTGCCCTTTTTCTCAAAGGATGATAGGTGGAGTCAAAATTGATGTGTTTGTTGATGGAGTTCCAGTTGGAATGCCATGTTTCCAGGAATTCTTGTGCTTGTCTCTGTTTGGCCTGTCCTGGGATGGATATGCAGACCTAGTCAAATTGGCGTACTTCCTCATCAGTACGTAAGGTATTCGTATTGGGATCATATCTTTTGTAGCTAGTTGATGTTCATATATCCTGGAGACTAGTTTTCTGCTTGTTTTTCCGTTGTGGTGTTTGTTAAAGTTCTTGCAAGGCTTATTGTTCCTGGAGCAGAACAGACAAAGATGTGAATTTATTGCGGTGCTCAAAAGTATGAAAAACGTTGCAGAGTAGAAAAAGAATACTCGATTAGTAGGCATTATAGCATCAAGGAATTCTAATTTCAAGGTTGTCAGTAAAAGGGCTAGAAGTGAAATAAGAGAAAACGTCTTTATTTAGAGAGTTGTTACGAATTGGAGTTGACCGGCTGGGAAAGTTGAGGATGAAGATTCAAAAGAGAACTGGATATATGTTTGGAAATTATGAATTTAACGGACAACAGAGAGAGAGCTGGCAAATGGGAGGTGCTTGGGAGATATTTTTGGAACTGATGCATACGTAATGGCCAAGGGTTCCTCCTGTACTTTAAAGTTTTGTCCTCTATCATGTGTCAACTGTAAATAAATGTCAGTATCCAATTATTTCACTGTGTAAATGCTCGCAAATATCTGATTACTTGGTGCAGCGTAAGCATTTAAAATGCAAGTATTGCAAGGTCAGCTTCATTATGAAGTCTAATTACTAGTCAGAACATGAATATTTTACATGTTGTATTCCCATTACTAAAACAAATATATCATTGCTTTGTCACAAAACCCTTTGGAAAGCTTTGACTTTTCACTGACACAATATCATGTTCGTTGCTTTTTTTAACTCTCCACGTTTCATATTAAACATCGTTCATTCTAAAAATTGAAAGTTTTCAAATTATTACTCACTAAAATTTGATAATGCAAATAATTTATTTAGTTTAATGTTCACAGTCCATAGTGAATCATTGCAATTTTTAAATTGCTGGCAAATAGCTGAAGATCGTACATTTCAGTGAGAAAATAAACTGATTGTTTACATATAAATGTATAAGAACCCTAATTCTATTTGTATGTTCAGTCGTTTGCTCATTCCGAACATGTTATCATTCAGAAACCAACCACTTTAAAAATATTGGAGTGGCAAAACATTGCTTTGAATCCTGACATTGAATGTCTAATTCTGATTACCACAAGATGTATGTTCTTTCCTCGATAAAATAAAATGTACATACTTTATTTCTGTGTTAGAAAATCTTGTCAGGAGTTTATATTTTAGTTCCATAAATATAGAATCAACAGAATTGATTGAACAGATTCTAGTTCAGTTGAATGATTATCGTTCACATCTTATTTTTGCCTAATTCATGGAATATAGCAAACATCCGACTATTGTTTGGCTCAGTAAACCCACCACCTTGCAATGAGCTACGCTGAAAATTGCTTCAAATAGATCTGAAATCATTTACAGTGTTATTGGACCTCACAGCTGCCTGAGATACACAGAGACTCAGTCGCCTTTTCCAAAATCTGTGCATTGAGTTTCTAACCTGGTTCGGGGCAGTCAGTCAAACATTTCTTCAAAACAAATAATTTGGAATCCACCTTGGGCAGGGGGAGGACCCGCCAACTGATCTCAGTGGAGGTACAAATGTTGTCCAGGTTAAATACTAATGGCTGACCAGCAACCAAGTTTTAAAATTCATCTTCAGTCAGAGCCTGGCCCAGAGAGCAGACGTGTTGACATGGAGAGCCAGAATCACACCATACAAGTTACCTATGGTGATGAAATCTGACCTGCCTCCAAGATTCCATACACCTGCACCCCGGGTGAAGACGTTAACAAGTTGACAATCTATTGCAGTGCCTTGTGCTTCACAAAGAAACCTCTAAATCCATATCCAATAAATGTCACCTTCACATTCTCCAGTGTCAAAATAAATTTGTACATCTCTGAATGGTCAGAGATTACTACATGGGTCACACAGTAGAATGTATGTGAAGTAACCAGCAGCAAACGGCAATCCAAAAATCACATTAATAACTGAACTTTACGGATTCTGTCTGGTTTAAGTTACCACACATATTAGACTGGCTTTCAGGTGACTGTAACAATGCACACCATAACTGGAGGATTTGGCCTTACACCGCTCCACAGCTTCCTGATCTCACACACATCATTCCCTCACACATTCAAAAACTGATGACAATCCACAAGCTGGGTGAAACTGGTAACACAGAACAGTGCAGAACAGTGCAGCACTGTACAGGCCCTTCAGTCTTTGACGTTCTGTCGACCTTTGATCCTACTCTAAGATCAAACTAACATACATACCTTTCATTATTCTATCATTCATGTACCTATCCAATTATATATCCCTAATATAGTTGACTTTACTGCAACTGCTGGCTGTTCCTTGTACACACCCACTCCTCTGTGAAAGAACCTAACTCTGACATCACCCCTAAACCTTCCTTCAATTACCTTAAAATCATACCCCGTCGAGAGTCATTTCTACCCTGGCAGAAAGTAAATGGCTATCCACTCTATCGATGTCTCTCATTATCTTGAACACCCCTGTCAAGTCACGTTCCATTCTTCTTCGTTCCAATGAGAAAAACACCCTAGCTCCCTCAAATTTTCTTTGTATGACATGCCCTCCAGTCCAGGCAACATCTTGATAAGTCTCCTCAGCACCCTCACCAAAGCTTCCACGTCTTTCCTATAACGAGGCAACCAGAGCTGATCACAATATTCTAAGTTGGTCTCACCAGGGCTCCATAGAGTAGCAGCATAACCTCGCAGCTGTTAAACTCAATCCCTCGGCTAATGAACACATCAAACAGATCCTTAACAACCTTATTAACCTGGGTAGCAACTTTGTGGGAGCTATGTCATGAACCATATGATTCCCCTGTTCCTCCACAATGGAAGAATCCTGCCTTTAACCCTGTATTCTGCATTCAAATTCGATTTTCCATAATGAATCGTATCCCATTTTCCATATCGAACACCATCTGCCACTTCGCAGCTTTTTATTGCATCCTGTCAATGTTTCTGTTGCAAACTACAACAGCCCTCCACTCTATCTACAGTTCCACCAACCTGTGTTACATCATCAAACTTACTAACCTACCCTTCCACTTCGTCATCCTCGTCATTTATGAAAATCACAAACAGCAGAGGTGCCAGAACCGATCCTTGTGGAACACCACTGCTCACCTAGTTCCACACTGAATACTTCCCATTTACCACCGCCCTCTGTATTCTATGGGTTAGCCAATTCTATATCCAGGCAGATAGGTCTCCCTGTATACCATGCCTCCTTACATTCTGAATGAAACTACCACCTTGTTAAAATCCATGCACTCCGCATTCACTGCTCTACCTTCTTCAGTGTGCTTCATCCCATCCTCAAATAATCAAATAAGAGTTGTGAGGTATGACCTGCCCCTCATAAATCCATGCTGACTATTTCTAATCAAACCTTGTTTTTCCAGAATCCTCTCCAATAGTTTGCCCAATACTGATGTAAGACTGACTGGTCTGTCATTCTCAGGAAAATCCCTGTTTCTTTGCCTGAACAAGGGATTACATTTGCCACCCTCCAATCAACCGACGCTACTCCAGTGGAGAGTGAAGGTGCAAAGACCATCGACAAAGGCACAGAAATCTCTTCACTCTCTTCCTGTAGTAACCTAGAGTGTTTCCCGTCTGGCCGAGGGATTTATCTATCCTTATGTTTGTACTTCAAACAGTCTGTATTTCACCTCAACTTTTTACTCCCTGTCCAACCAAATGATTGACGGCTTTCCATTTCAGGACTCTGTATAGTGCTGCCTTCCTGAGCAAGTATGGTTCTCTATATCATGTGTATTATGGAATGGAAAACATGGGAAGCTTTGACTCTGCTGCTCCTCAGATGCAGCCTGACTGCCTGTGCTTTTCCAGCGCCACAATTTTCGACTCTGATCACCAGTCCTCACTTTCTCCATCACTGAGGGCTGTCCCCTCTGCACACTGAGCAGGGAACTAATCAGCAGAAACTCGTTGTATCTGGAGCTGACTATTCAGTTCTGGAAAGTTGCATTTGATGAACACATTTACTAAAAAGGAATTTCACATTCAACAAATATTCATTCAGTCCAAGAGTTACAGTTTTGGTTCATGAATTGGACAGGTTGATAACGAACAGTGAATGACTGAAGAACCCCGAAGTACAGAGTATTCAAGGTGATATATTCCAGCTTGGATGTGCTTTACCTTGATGCTGGTAAAATTATCAGACAGACAGATATGATAAGGAAACGAGGTGACATGTGGAAGTGTGACATTTTTGCCATTACAGAGATGTGTTTGAGGGAGGTCGGAGCTAACAACTCAATATTCTGTGGTACCAGCACAAGAGTCAGGACTGAAGAGAGGGTAAAAGAGGAGGTGGTGGCTTATTAATTATGGAGTTAGTTACTGGCGTAAGAAGGGACGATATCTTGAAAGGATCTTCTAAAGAGACTTGGTGGTTCGAGCTCAGGATCAAAACCATGACAGAAAAACTGCTAGGGATATATTATAAACCCCCAGATAAAGGACAGTACCGGAGCAGGTATAAAACCAAGTTATTGAGGTGTGTAAAACAATAATCGGATAGTTATATTCAGGCATTTCAATTCCAAACATTCATTCGATCAGTGATAAATTTTTAAGAGGGGCAGGTGTTTTTAAATTTATTCCAGACAGTTTCTTGTATCAACATAGAGCAACTTAAACAATGGGCCGTGCAGTGCTGGGCCTCACTGTGGGGAATAAAGCCAGTCAGCTGTTCCAGGCGGAAGTGGGAGAACATTACAGGACCAGTGAATGCGATATCACACATTTTGACTTTGCGAATGAAAAGACCCCAAAAATGTTAGAAAAATAAGAGCTTTTTGCATTGAGGAGACAGATTTTATGGGAACAAATGACAGGATCTGGCCCAAGTGCAATTGTTTCTGTGTGAAACTGTAGCAGAACAAGGTGGAGCGTGGGTGGGGAGATCATTTGACTAAAATGGAATTGATGACAGTGTCGGTCCAGCATGTTACACCGAAGATAAAACTTAGGAAAACAAATCCAGAGAATATCAGATGTCGACACAAATTCCGAACAGGATGATAAAGGAAAGAGAAGTTTAAATCTGGTACCAAGTGAGCAGGTCAATGAAGGTCCTAAAATAATATAGCAAGTGGAGGGCTAAACTTAAACTATCAGTGGAAGAGCCGAAGGAGGGTTGATAAAACATTAACGGGTAAGATTAGCAAGAATCCACAGTCATTTTTTTTGGTTTATTAAGGGGAAGAGGATAACGCGGGAAAGAATGGGAGTTTTAGAGACTAAGGGGACAGCCTGTTCACAGTGCCAGAGAATATGTTAAACACACCCTTCGAATCGGTCTTCAGTTTGGAGAAGCAGTTCCTGGATTCAGGGAGAGTGACCGTTCGACCCTTGAGCAAATTGACACAGGAGCTGAGGAAGAATTGGAATTTTATGCAAGATGGACTGGGTAAATCACCAGATTAAAGACCACGAAGTCTCACATCAGTGAGAGGGAAACAATTGTAGAAAATTCGGAGGACTGTTGAGGCTGCATCATTAAATATCTTCAAGGCTGAGACAGACAGATTTTTATACAAGCGTTACGGGGAAATGACAGGAAAGTGGAATGGAGGATTAACAAAATAATATAACCTAATCGAAGGAAAAGCAGACTCAGTGAGCGGATAGACATATTGTTGTCCCTACGTCTAATGGTGTTCTTTTCCAATAACCTTGTGTTCACAAGAACATCAACCTCTCTAACTATGGAATGAGACACAGTTTGGAATGCAATTAAGGGATTCAAGGAATTCATAAACGCAATACAAATAGACAGAAAGTACGAGAGGACTGTAACAACACGGATTGCCTGTTAGGGTGAGGATTTGCATCGACACAATCACCACTACCAGAAGAAAGACGTCAGCAAGACACCCTCCAAGGCCAAGAACAGACCTGCACTGGGGAGCAGGTAGTCTGGGGCCAGGTGTCAAGGAGTGCTGAAGACCTAAACACTACATCACTGTGGTGTCTCCTTCCTTCCCTGACCAAAATTAAATTTGGAGGAGTAGAGGGACATGCCGTTGGTAGTAGAGTAAGCAGGAAAGCTTTGACATGAGAGGCTTCGGATAGCTCAGCTCAGCGACATGTACAGGTAAATTTAAATAAAGTCTTTTAACTTTATTGTTACAGCAGTCGAGATGGCATTTAGGGCAGTTGCACTCTCCATCTTGTGAGATGTGGTAGCTCAGTGAGAATTCAACCATCCCTGATGGCTACACGTGTGGGCACTGCACCCAGCTTCAGCTCCTGGGAGACCGTGTTAGGGACCGACGCTGGGCGGCAAGGTGGATCATGGGTTAGCACAGCTACCTCAGAGCACCAGTGACCAGGGTTCAAATCCCGCCTCGGGCAACTGTCTGTGTGGAGTTTGCACATTCTCCCCTTGTCTGCATTGGTTTCCTCTGGGTGCTGCGGTTTCCTCCCACAGTCCAAAGATGTGCAGGTTAGGTGAATTGATCATGCTTAATTACCCGTAGTGTTGCGTGTAGGGGAGTGGGTCAGGGTGGACTGCTCTTCGGTGGGTCGGTGTGAACTTGTTGGACCGAAGGGCCTGTTTACACACTGTAGGTAATCTGATCTAGGATGCACTGAGGATCATCCGAGATACTGACAAATTCATAGACACGCCCCTAGTTATGTTTCTTTAATGACTGTAATATTTCAGTCCATCATTCATCGTCCTGAGTTCATTAGCCTTACCTGTCAGTCCTGTTGTATTTAAATGAACACAACTTAATCCAACAGGCGTTCCTTGCTTCCTGTCATGTTCCAGGCAGAGGGTAGATGGAGGACCACCAGGAATGACAAAGGAAGTAGGCAGGGATTGCAGGAATCCCCTGTGGCTATTACCCTCGAAAACAAGTAGACCATTTTGGATTGTTGGGCGCAATGTCCGTTCAGGGGAAAGCAACAGTTGCCAGGTTGGTAGTACGACCACTGGCTCTTGGGCACAGCAGGAAAGGGTAAAGGTGAACAGGCGTTAAAGTTAAGAGGATCGATTGTTAATGGGACAGATCAGAGATTCTGTGGTCGCAAACGGGAATCCAGGATGGTGCGTTACCTCCCAGGTGCTAGGGTCCAGGATGTCTCCAATTGGCTGCAGAACATTCTCAAGGGGGAGGGTGAGCAGAAGAAAACATGATGCACGTTGGCACAAATGATATCCGTAGAAATAGGGATGAGGTCCTGCAGCATAACTACAGAGAGCTTTGAGAATCATTCTTTAAAAATACCTTGACAGTGATAATCTCCTGAGAGGGAGATTAACGTCAGAGAATTGCACTGGACGGGATTCCAATATCTTGGCGGCCAGTTTTGCTCGAGTTACAAGGGAGGGTTTAAACTAGATTGGCAAGTGGTCATATCCTCAAGGGCAGGGAGGCAAGTGGAAGGAGATACAATAATCAGAAATAGTAAGGTTAGGCTGGAAAACGACAGAGAGTAAGTCGTGCCTTTTGGATTAAATTGCATCTGTTTCAATACACGAGGGCTGACAGGTAAGGCCGATGAACCCAGGGTGTGGATATGTAGGTGGGACTGGGAAATTATAGCCATTACAGAAATATGGCTAAGTGATTGAAAGGACTGACAGCTTAATGTGCTAGGGAACAGGTGCTTTTGGTGAGACAGAGATGGTGGAAGGAGGGGACGGGGAGTTGCATTTCTGATGAAGGGGAGTACCACAGCAGTAATCAGAGATAAAATAACTGATGAATCACCCAATGAGGATTTGTGGGTGGAGTTAAGAAATAGGAATGTAATGGTGAGGTGTTGGGGTTGTAATATAGGCCCCCAAAGAGTCAACAGGAATCAGAGTAACAAATATGCAGGGAGAGAGGGGAGACCAGCAGGAGCAATAGGGTTATCATACTAGGGGATTTTAATTTTTCTAATACAGATTGGAACGGCCAGAGCTATAAGGGATTTGATGACATAGAATTAGTTAAATGCATCAGGAACGTTTCCTCAAGCAGTATATAGAGTGTCCTACTCGGGAAGGGGCAAAACTCGAACTTTTCTTAGGAAATAGGGCTGGACAGGTGACTGAATTAATAGTGGAGGAGCACTTTGGGACCAGTAACCATAGTTCTGTTAGTTTTCATATAGTTATGGAGAGGGACAAAACTGGTCAACAGGTTCATGTTCGAACTTCGGGCTTGGCTCAGTTTTAGGCCGCTGGGATCAAGGGAATCCCTGGAGGTATATAAGAGATACAGGATTTTACTGAAGAAGGACATCAGTCGGGTGAAAAGGGAGCAAGAAAAAGCCTCGGCTGAGAAGATTAGGATGAATCCAAAAAGGTACTTAAATATATTAAAAGAAAAAGCAATAACTGGAGAGAAAATAGGACCCATCAAAGACCAATGTGGAGAAGTATGTGTGGAACTATAAGAGATGGGTGAAATCCTCGACGAATATTTCTACTCTATGTTTACCGTGGAGAAAGACATGATGACTTGAGAACTTGAGGAAGTTAGTCGTGATATCTTAGGGACAATCCATGTCATAGTAGAGGAGATTTGGACGTACTAGAATGTTTGAAAGTGGATAAATCTCATGGTCCTTACCCGATATATCCAAGAACACCTCAAGTGGCTCCAGAAGAATTTTCGGCGACCTTGGACTATAATGTTGATCATCACTGAACACAGTGAATGTCCCGGAAGACTGGAGGGTAGCAAATGCCATGCCCTTATTCAAGGAGAACTGCACAAAAAAAGCCTTGGAACTACAGGTCAGTAGGTTTAACATCCGTGGTAGGTAAGTTACTTGAGAAGGTTCTGAGGGATAAGATGTACATGCATGTAGAAAGACAGGCTTTGATTAGGAATAGTAAGTGCGGCTTTGTGCGAGAAAGTTTGTGCTTGACAATTTTCTTAATGTAATTGGATGAAGTGACCAGGAAGATTGAATTGTGTGCGGCAGTAGACGTCGAAACACGTGATATTGTAAAAACACAGCAGGTCAGGCAGCATTTGAGGGGCAAGAGATGTATCTTTCGGACATAGGCCTTTCATCAGGAACGTCCAATACATCGATTCTTCTGCTCCTGTGATGCTGCCTGTCCCGCCGTGTTTTTCCAGTACCACACTTTTCGACACTGATCTCCAGCAACTGCCGTGCTCACTTTCTCCAAGGGCGGTAGGTTAAGTCAATATGGATTTCAATTACACCAGAACAGAATGAGGCCTTTCAGCCCCTGGAGCCTGATATACAATTACAGGAGGAGGCCAATAAACCCCCCGGGCCTATAAAACTGTAACCAGATCATGCAGCACCAGTATCCAGTTACACAGCAACAGGATCAGTCTATTCAGCTACTTGAAGTCAGTAACACAGGAAATGGAAGACGCCGCCAAGTGACTGGACTATGTGGTTTACTGGAATAAAACCAGGCTACATAGCCCATCAGACCTGCACTTCCATTCAGGAAGTCAGGGCTGATCTGTACTCGGCCGCAATTACTCTTTTATGCCCAATTCTTTGTAGCCCTCGACTCTCTGACGGGTCAAAATCCACTGACACCCACTCGCACCCCCCAAACATTTCAGTGCTTTGGCCTCCCCAACTGTCTGGTCCTAACCGTCACTACCCTCTGAGAGAAGGAAACACTCCTCACACATATACCTTGGCTCATTGAAATGGATAGAAGATATGAACACAGCTTAAAGTGACTGGCCCTGATATCATGGCAGTATTTGATTGAGCGAGATGTCAAGGAGACTGAACAAAATTTAACTTAATGGCAATTAGTTGTAAACTCCCCACTGGTTGAATCATTCCGAACACAATGTGGCTGGTGGGCATCAATCCTCCCAGTCCCTGGATATCCCTGTGGGCAATCCTCAGGGTAGCTTCTTCGGCATAACCATCTTCAGCTGCGTCATCAATGGCTTTCCCTCTGTCATACGATCAGAGGTGGGGATGTTCTGTGAAGATTATACAGTGTTTAGAACAATGAGTCACCTCCTAACGCACTCAGGTATCAAATCTGGACAACATTCAAGATTGTGCTGCTAACGTAAAGGTAACATTGATCAAAAGCACTGTTGGACATTAAATATTTCCATGGTTAAAAGAAAGAGGAACTCCTTCAGCAACTCTAGCTGGTTTCACAGTAATATAAGAAAGCCATTCCGCCCATCTGATCTGTTGGATGACAAGAGGCGCAATGCGTTCACTCACTCCTGCCTATTACACAAGAAAACAATTCAAAAAAAGACAGTAGATGTTGGAATACAAAATACACACGCAGGAAGCTGGAAGAACAAAATAAGTAAGGCAGCATCACTACTTGAGAAGTGAACGCCTTGGATATAACCATTCATCAGGACTGTGGGTGGGAGTAAGCGAGTCTATAGATAAAGTGGCGGGTGAGGGAGGAGGAGGCAGAGTGACGATGTGGGGGATAAGTGAACACAGATCAAGGGTATCAGCGGGTTGGTGATGGGATGGCTGAGTCCAGTTGGTAGGTAGCTGGACAAAAGCTTGCTTAGAGGAATGGAATGGAGGGGAGTGTCTGGGAAGGGAGTCGGAGAATTGGAAGTGAGGTTATTTGCAATTGGAGAATTCAGTGTTTAGTCCCCGGGGTGTAGGCTGCAGAGGAGACAGATGAGATCTTGTTCTTCCAAATCATGGTTTGGTTCATTGTGGCAATGGAGGACACCAAGGATGGCCATACTGGAAAGGGACTGGGAAAGAGAATTGAAATAGGAATAATTTAGCTAGGATGACTACTACATTTTAAAACAGACAAAAACTTTAGTCATTAAATTACACAATGAAACACAAAGAACAGAATAAAGAATCACGATGGAATTCAACCTAATTCAACTATACCTAATTATGCTGTTCCGAGCATACACAACTGTCCCAATAATCAAACTCCCAATAAAAACCAGTACAAATGGAACAAATACTTCCAGGTTGAAATGGAAGGTCAGAAAAGAGAGAGAGTTTCCACACAGTTCCCAGATGAACTTCCTAGTTCAAAACTCAACTGAAAACTGCTCAGATCAATTCAGCTCAGCAAGTTCAGCTAAAAGAGCTCACCACTCTCCGTTCATTATACTGGTCGCTTATAAAGCATGACCACTTTGGCCTGAAGTCTCATCTGTTTCCATATAAACAAAAGGCCTCTAAAAATCCTTTTCATCTCTGTACCAAACCAGACTGATAGGAGCTTGGCCACGTTTTATTGTCCCTGCGAAAAAAACCAAGGATAGTGTCTCCTTGAGCCAAGGAACAGCTTTTTGACAAATAAGGGACTTACTTTGTGACATGTCTCCCCCCACTAAAAAAAAGAACCATCAATGCTAAAAGATAGCTGTATTTTTAACCCTTCAAACCCAGTTAGTAGTCTCAAAACAGACAGATACACTATGCTAACAGTAAACATTCAAACATGCACAAACCCTTTCAAATTCAAGCAGTGGTATACCCACCACCGAACACCTCCGTATTTCATTCGCGTCTCAATAACTCATCAGCTTTCACTCTTTCGCGACCTTCCACATGCACAATTGTCAGATTGAATGGCCGCAACAACAAGCTCCATCTAAACAATCTGGCATTTTTGTCCTTAGTTTTTCCCACAAATGTATTATGTTCAATTGTTGTGGTTCTGCTCGCCGAGCTGGAAGTTGTTGCTGCAAACGTTTCGTTCCCTGGATAGGGAACATCATCAGTGCTGTTGGAGCCTCGTGTGAAGCGCTGCTTTGATGTTTCTTCCGGTATTTATATTAGTTTGTTCTTGCCGCTTCCGGGTGTCAGTTTCAGCTGCAGTGATTTGTATGTGGGGTCCAGGTCGATGTGTCTGTTGATGGATGTTCTTGCCGTTTCCGGGTGTCAGTTTCAGCTGTAGTGGTTTGTATATGGTGTCCAGGTCAATGTGTCTGTTGATGGAGTTTGGGGATGAATGCCATGCTTCTAGGAATTCTCTGGCTGTTCTCTGTCTGGCTTGTCCTCTGATAGTGGTGTTTTCCCAGTCAAATTCATGTTGCTGGTTGTATGAGTGTATGGCTACGAGAGATAGCTGGTCGTGTCGTTTTGTGGCTAGCTGATGTTCATGGATGCGGATTTTTAGCTGTCTTCCTGTTTTTCCTATATAGTGTTTTGTGCAGTCCTTGCATGGTATTTTGTAAACTACGTTAGTTTGGCTCGTGCTGGGTATTGGGTCCTTTGTTCTAGTGAGTTGTTGTCTGAGCGTGGATGTTGGCTTGTGTGCTGTTATGAGTCCTAAGGGTCGCAGTAGTCTGGCTGTCAGTTCTGAGACGCTCCTGACGTATGGTAGAGTGGCTAGTCCTTTTGGTTGTGGCATGTCCTCGTTCCTCGGTCTATCTCTTAGGCATCTGGTGATAAAGTTGCGTGGGTATCCGTTTTTGGCGAATACCTTGTATAGATGTTCCTCTTCCTCTTTTCGCAGTTCTGGTGTACTGCAGTGTGTTGTGGCCCTTTTGAATAGTGTCCTGATGCAGCTTCGTTTGTGTGTGTTGGGGTGGTTACTTTCATAGTTTAAGACTTGGTCTGTGTGTGTTGGTTTCCTGTGTACCTTTGTGGTGAATTCTCCGTTGGGTGTTCTCTCTACTAACACGTCTAGGAATGGGACTTGGCTATCCTTTTCTTCTTCTCGTGTGAATCGGATTCCTGTGAGTGTGGCGTTGATGATTCGGTGTGTTTTTTTCTATATCTGTGTTTTTGATGATTACAAAGGTGTCATCAACATATCTGATCCAGAGTTTGGGTTGGATTTGTGGTATGGCTGTATGTTCTAAAATTGCATAACTGCCTCTGCTATGAGTCCCGAGATTGGTGATCCCATGGGTGTTCCGTTGATTTGTTCGTATATCTGATTGTTGAATGTAAAGTGTGTGGTGAGGCACAGGTCCAGTAGTTTAAGTATGCCGTCCTTGTTGATAGGTTCGGCCTCCTGTGCTCTGTTATGTATGTCCAGTAGGTTGGCTATTGTTTCTCTGGCTAGGGTTTTGTCAATTGAAGTGAACAGTGCCGTCACGTCCAATGATACCATGGTTTCTTCTTTGTCTATGTGCGTATTCCTGATGACGTCCAAGAATTCATGTGTTGATTGTATGGAGTGTTTGGATCCGCTGACTAGGTGTTTCAGTTTTTGTTGTAGTTCTTTGGCCAGTTTGTATGCTGGTGTCCCTGGTAGTGATACTATGGGTCTGAGTGGGATGTCTGGTTTGTGTACTTTGGGTAGTCCATATTATGATCAGTGTATACGATTGTCTCAGGTGCATTGCTGGTAATATAAACACAGTTATGGTGTAATGCCATCACTAACTTTAAAGTCTTTTTCTCCACCGTTGAACATTTCTGTTGATGAACGTTCGACTTCCCAGAATAATACCCGATGGGTCTTTCTATTCCCCCATCATCCTCCTGCAGGATCACCGGACCAATACACACATCACTGGCAACGATAGCCACCTTGATAGGCTTCGTGTAATCTAGTGTAGCTCATACTGCGGGCAGTGTTAACACAGTCTTTAAGCTGTAAAATGCCTTTTGACAGTCCTGTATCCACTGAGAGTTCTTGCCCTTGACAATTTGGTGAGTGGAGCCGCCGCACTGCTTAAAGTTTGTCACAAACTTCCGGTAAAATCCAGTCAATCCCATGAACCTAGTACTGCATATTTATTTTTGTCGACGGTGTGAAACATTCCCCAACTACTTTCATTTTCGTATCTCATGGGGCCATTTGTCCATGTCCAATAACCTGACCCAGGGACGTGACTTGGGCTTTCTCAAATTCACGTTTATCTAAGTTTACCACCAAGCCTGCCTTCTGATGTTGATCGCACAAGTCTGATAAATGCTCTAAATGTAACTTCCATGAGTGACTAAAAATCATCAGGTCATCAACGTAGACCACACATTTGGGTAATCAGGCAATGACCTTATTATCAGTCTCTGAAATGTGGCTGGATCGCTTTTCATACAAAATGCCACAACTTGAACTGTCCATTTGGCGTTATGAAAGCTGAAATTGCCTTTGCTTTCTCTGACAGAGGTCCTTGCCAGTAGCCTCTGAGCAAATCCAACTTAGAAATGTAAGTAGCTGCTCCCACTTTTTCGACACAGTTCTCCAAACATGGAATTGGATCTGCATCAGTCTTTGTAACGGCATTGACTTTGTGATAGTCCACACATGACCCTTGGGTACAATCTGGCTTTGGTACCATGAATATATGTGAACTCCAGTCACTGTAACTCACTTCGATTATGACATATTGGAGTGTGCGCTCTATCTCCTTCTGAACCTGTGCCAATTTTGGAGAGTCATGCCCATAAGGATGTTGCTTAGTCAGAACAGCATCTCCTGTGTCTACATCATGTACAATTATGTTCAGACTTCCCAGTTTATTGCCGCATATCTCTCCACAAGATAATAAAAACTCTTTCAGGTCACTTTTCTTTTCTTGTGTAAGGTAACTCAATAATTTATCCCAATTTTTGACAACTTCCTCATTCTCCAATTTGATTTCAGGAATGTCCAATTCAGAATCCTCTGCACTTGGTTCTTCCTTCTGTGCTGTAATCATTAACACCTTCTCCTCTTGCTTTCCTTCCCTATCAAAATACCTTTTGAGTATATTCCCATGACACACTCCGTGAGATCTCATCCTGTCTGGAGTCCGTATCAAATAGTTCACCTCATTCAATTTCTTCCCAACTTGATAAGATACGCCAAAATTTGCTTTTCAAGGTTCAACTGTTACTGGAAGTAACACCAATACTTTACTCCCAATTGCAAAATTGCCAATTTATGATTTCTGATCCACTTCCTGTTTCATTGTATGCTGCGATACTTTTAAATGCTGTCTACTCAACTCTCCAGCTCTATTTAATAATTCCCTAAAATTTGACACATCAACCAAATGGATGGTCTCTGAATTCTGACTTATTAATTTCTCCTTAACCAATGTTAATGGTCATTTTACTTTATGCCCACAAATTAATTTAAACATCTGAATTTGGTCGATTCATTCTGTGCATCTGTGATCACAAATAGTTCAAAAGGAATTTCCTTATCGCAATCATCTGGATAATCCTGACCATAAAACCTCAACATGGTCTTCAGTGTTTGATGCCATATCTCTCATGCTCCCTGTGATTCCAAATAGTACGCAGTAAATTTGAATTGCTTTATTCCCAAGTTATCTATCATCTCCTTGAATAGTTCGGATGTGAGGTTTGATCTATCTGGATCTCTATTGGTAGTCCGTACTGAGTCAAAAATAAGCATTTTTGTACAACTCTTTTAGCTGTGATGCTGCATAATGGGTCTGCCCCCGGAAATCTAGTCGACACATTCATTATTGTTAATAAATACTTATTTCCACTTTTTGTTTGAGGTAGGGGCCTACACAATCTAGACTCTTGCGAAAGGTTCCTCACTGTTGGAATAGGTATTAAAGTTGCAGGTTTAGTACTATCTGTGTGACATGTTTGAGACATCTGGCAAAATTCAACGACATCTTTGTGTAGTCCAGGCCAGTGAAAGTATCTTTGTATTCCAGCCTGTAATGTCCTAACCCCGAAATGATCTCCAAGTGGTAGCTCATGTGCCACTCGCAGCACCTCCTTTGTATACCCAACAGGAAAAACAATATGAAAATTTCTGTCCACGTCTGATCTGCTTCAATGTACGCTGATCTCCATATCCACATTAAGACATCATTTGTGGAGTAATAACACACAGGAATGCATTCATTCTCTTTCTTGCTAATTTTTTTTAATATAACATTTGTAACTCCTCATCTTTCTGCTTAATTCAATCACCTTAGCGGAGCTAAAATACTTTCATGTTTTCATACTTTCTCCTTCTGTTCCACTTATCTGGTCAAAAAAAAACTTTCAGATAACTCTGTGTCAGCATCCTTATCTCTGCCTTTATCCCGCTTCTTCCTGTGCATTTGTGATCTTCTGATGACGTAATCAGGGAAAATTCCTGGATAAACATTCTCCAGGTCTTCAGTTGCCTGCATCTCCACTGGCTTTTCAACTAGAGTAGGCAGCACGCCTACCAGTGAATCAGCTATATTATTTGCAAAGACAAAGTTTATTCCTGGAGCTGTGAGTTAGGGGTCCAGTACTCCTACCACACATTCTACACCCTTGTCTGGACTCTCTAGCCTCACTTTACATAACTGAGCATTTTTAATGCCTCACTATGAATTCCTGTTCCCAGCACATTTTCTGGCAATAGTCTTTCAAGTGTTCATAAAGCCTCACCCATCAGCATTACAGACTGAAAATATCCTGCATCAATTAATATTGGAACCTCCTTACCAATTACTCCTGGCCTATGTGAATAAACTTTACCCCTTCCATGTAGATTTTTTGACGCGGATTTAGCATGTCCACTGATCATCTTGTACACTCTGAGGCAGTTGCCTAACTCCCCCTATGCTTTTTGTTACTCGTTCAACGAAACTTCCAGGCTTGTCTTGTTATCCTACAGCTGGTTTTCTCCTAGCTCACCAACACTGTGAATTTGTGTGGCCATCTTAATTACAATGAAAACACCACAGTATTTAAACTTCTTTGTCCCTCTCCAGGTTTTCTTTATTACCGTGGTAAATTATCCTTACGTTTTACACTGTGATCTAGCTTTCCCTTCGCACGTGAGGATATCTCTTTGCTCCAATTTCTGTCCCTCAGAGATCAGAACTGGTTCTGGAAAGCAAATCAAGTTTATGGACTAGTTCATAATCATCAGCCATTTCAGCAGCTAACCTTGCTGTTTACACTCTTTGCTCTTCCACCTGAGTCTGCACTACTACAGGGAGTGAAGTTTTGAATTCCTCCAAATACTAACCTCTCTAGGGGCAATATAGCTTTGCCTTAATTTTCAAGCTCTTATCCAACTATCGAAATTAGTCTGTTTGATCCTTAGAAACTCAGTGTAGGTTTGGCCAGGATCCTCATTAGATTACTGAAAAGTTGCGTATGTTGACTTAATGTTTTTTTTAAGCTCTTCAGACTCCCCAGATACCTCCTCTCATAGGGATGTGAATACCTCACCAGTCCTACCTACAAGTTTCGTTTGGATCAACAAAACCCACATTGCCTCTGGCCACTACATTTGTTGAGCCAACTTTTCAATTGAGACGAAAAGGTCATCATATTCTTCTCATCAAGTTGAGGCAATGCTTGAACATGAGCAAACCAATTCTCACTAGGCTTCTGACTACCAGGGGTTGCTCATCTGCACTCTCTTCCTCACTAAGCGCACCCTCAGTCGTTATCTCCAGTGTTTAACACTGACTTCCCTTTTTAAGTGTCAGTTTTTGCTATTCAAAAGCTCTCTCTTTCTCTCTCCCCTGCTGCTTTCTCTTTTGCCATTCTTTCTTTTTACTCTCTATTCTGCTGCTCTCTCTTTTCCCCCTTCTTCTGCATTTTATCGAAAGTTAAATGTTCCACTTTGGCTGCCCTTTCCTTATGTCTCGCCGCTAACTCAAGGTGTTTCATTTGCAATTGAATTCTTGCCATCTCTACAGATTCTGATGGTTTCTCCAGCAAGTTTAATTGACGAGCTACTGCTGTAATTACCTCTCCTTTCCTCACAGAAGCAGTCAGTTCCGATTCCAGCTTCTCTGCTAATTCTTGCAAATTGGTCTTATTCACTTTTCGTAAAATATCCAAAGTCACTGCATGCATACCTAGGAAACGTTTGGCGACTGAAAAAACCATTACTATTCGAAGCTTTGTCAACCCAGACAAAAGAATACCCGAACTAAAGGCACGAGCCCCTTCTACTCGCTATTGAAAATCTAGCAATGAGACCCAATCTCTTATGGACGAGGCTAGACCACTCAAAACGTTCTTAAGCAAGCAGCCCAGAGCATAACTTGGCAGTTTGTTTTGGTAATTACCCAACGAAAATTACCCGGAGTAATTTAGCTAGGGTGACTACTAGATTTTAAATCAGAGAAAAACGCTATTCACAAAATTACACAATGAAACACAAAGAACAGAATAAAGAACCCCTACAGAATTCAACTGATCCAGCTAGACTTAATTATGCTATTCCAAATACACACAATAGTCCCAATAATCAAACTCACTTGAAATGACGTCTTAATGGAATGCATGTTTCCAGGTTGAAGCTAAATGGCAGAAAAGAGACAGAGTTTCCACACATCTCCCAGTTGAACTTCCCAGTTTAAGACTCAACTGAATACTGCTCAGCTCAAATCAACTCAGCTCGCTCAGCTAAAAGAGCGGACAACTCCCCGTTCATTATACAAGTCACTTCAAAAGCATGACCACTTTGGTCTGTAGTTTCATCTGTTTACATCTGTTGTTGTGGTTCTGTTCGCCGAGCTGGAAGTTGTTGCTGCAAACGTTTCGTTCCCTGGCTAGGGAACATCATCAGTGCTATTGGAGCTTCCTGTGAAGCGCTGCTTTGATGTTTCTTCCGGTATTTATAGTGGTTTGTTCTTGCCGCTTCCGGGTGTCAGTTTCAGCTGTAGTAATTTGTATGTGGGGTCCAGGTCGATGTGTCTGTTGATGGATGTTCTTGCCGCTTCCGGGTGTCAGTTTCAGCTGTAGTGGTTTGTATATGGGGTCCAGGTCCATGTGTCTATTGATGGAGTTTGTGGATGAATGGCATGCCTCTAGGAATTCCCTGGCTGTTCTCTGTCTGGCTTGTCCTATGATGGTAGTGTTTTCCCAGTCAAATTCATGTTCCTGGTTGTCTGAGTGTATGGCTACTAGGGATAGCTGGTCGTTTCATTTTGTGGCTAGCTGATGTACATGGATGCGGATTGTTAGCTGTCTTCCTGTTTGTCCTATATAGTGTTTTGTGCAGTCCTTGCATGGTATTTTGTAAACTACGTTAGTTTGGCTCGTGCTGGCTATTGGGTCCATCTAAATAAAAGGCCTCTGAAAATCCCTTTCATGTCTGTACCAAACCAGACTGATCATAGCCTGACCCCGTTTTACAGATGCCCTGAAAAACATCAAGGACAGAGTTTACTTGAGCCAATGAACAGCTTTTAGCAAAAAAGAAGGATTGATTTGTGGCAGAAAAGACAAGCTCGTGTTCTGTATGGAGGTCAGAAGCTGGTGGGAATAGCTAATACTGCCAGAGTGAAGCTGATGACAGATTTGTGAACAACATGACGTTCAATGCAAGGTCACACACCAACTGTACATCCAGACGGTGAGAGTTCATACAGAACCTGGCGCTCTCTCTCAACCAACATGGGGGCTCCATAGAGCTCTGTAAACTATCATACAGTCATAGAACCCTATAGCACAGAGTCAAGCCCATTAGCACAAAGTGGTTCATGCTGATCAAAATGTCCATCCATACTAACCCCATTTCCTGCGTTTGGTCCATATCCTTCTAAACCTTTTCTATCTATATATTTGTCCAAATGTGAAGACGCATATCATGGAAAACATGGTATATCTAATGCTATACGTGTTTTGTTTTGGAAATAATGAGTGTTGATTGATAACACTCCAGTGTTAATGCAATCACGTTTTTATTCTTTTTGTAGCGTTACAGATTAAACACTTATTTCCTTCACACTCTCCTCATGGTACCTTCACTGCAGGGAATTGTCTGGTGAAACTCCATTACACCGTCTCTCTGAAGCAAGGAGATCATTGATTATAAATGAAAGAAAATAGTGTCTCAAGTACACTCCACAATTGCAGGACGGTGTCTTCACTCTAATACTTTAATCATTTTGTAATGAACGATACTACTCATTATTGTGCTGATTACTTGCTGAGTCATCGAGTCATAGAGGTGTACAACATGGAAACAGATCCTTCGGACCGACCCATCCATGCCGAGCAGATTTCCCAATCCAATCTAGTCCCACCTGCCAGTACCCGATTGCTCTGTAGGGATTCTGTTAGTGCCTCATGATCAAGGACATCCAGCTCCTTTTCACCAAGAGCACTTCCCATCATCTCGCCTTCTCATAAATACAAAATGAGATGGATGGCATTTTTTGCCAATCATTTATTTGCCTTATGAAGCAAAGTCACACCAACAACAACATCACTGTTGCCATTGGAGTTGATTGGAGATACTGAGGAGGCGATGATCCAGCTGTATTATCTCTGAGTATGAATCCAGGGAATCAGGTAATGACCCAGACACCGGATCCGAATCCCACAACGGCTAATGTTGGAAACTGAATTCAATAAAATATCAGCAATTAAGAATCAAATGAAACAATGAAACCATTGTCGATTGTCCTAGCTGGCACCCTCATACCCTTCAGGAAAGGTAATCTACCTTCTTCAGCTGGTCGGGCTTACATGTAACTCCACAGAAATGTGGTTAACTCTCAGTTGCAGTTTGAAATAGCCAAACCCGCCACTCAGTTATGTCAGTCACTACAAAGCCTCAAAGAAATGAAACCACATGGACCTCAGCACTGACTACTTACAGCCCACGGATTGCAGTGGGTCAGGAAGGCAGCTCATCAACACCTTCTCAAGGACAATGAGGAAAGGGAATTAAATATTGGCCCAGCATCCCATTAATACATAAAAGAAGCTGATCACACTCAGGGAAAAGAGAAAAACAGACATAAAATCTTTAAACAGGGACTTTGACATATACCTTACATGGACATTATTATCAGTAATATGGGAACAGGAGAAACATAAGTAAGGTTTAATTTCATTTTTTATTTCCATCCCAGCTGATCATCAACAATCTCTTTGCTTCTTTCTCTCTATCTCTCTCTTTCTCCATCTATTCAACTCAGTCCATCTCCATTTCACACAGATGTCGGTGTCACCAACATCAATCCCGCTATTTCCCAACTGTGTTCAGTTCTGATGTATGGTCATTAGAATCGAATTGTCAATTCTATTTTTCTCTCGACCCGAGGAGGCTGCCAAATCTGCTCAGTTTGTCTGGCACTTTCTCGTTCTTTATTGTTTCTGATCTATTGCATGATTCTTTGCTTTATTTAACCTTTAATTTTGTTATTACTTGGAATGTCTGCATCACTGGCAGGGGCAGCATCTTCTGTTATTTACTGTGAGGTCATTCTTTCAGGCAGGACAGAAGCAATCACATTGCTGTGGGACTCACATAAATCTGAAGCCAGACCAGATAATAAACACAAGTTCTATTTAACAAAGGACATCAGTGAAATAGATAAACGTATGGACAAAATGCTGGAAGTGTTATGGTTTTTATTTCCAATTCCTGTCTTTTGTATTTACTTTCTGACATTGTCTGTGGTAGGATGTGGAATAGCATCTTTCTGTGTAATAACCTGTGCATCTGAATTACATTTCTTCTGACATTACTGCGCTGACAGCGTGTTTCTGTCATGAAGTTATTTTAGAGACAAGAACAAAGTTGCAATCGAAATATTTGCAACTGAAAGAGTGCTTAAAGGAGAGGTGTAACGATAATGTCTGAATTTTACCAAAGCATAGATAATGGTTTATAAAGCGTCAGCGTTGAAGCCAAGATTGTGACTGGGCATATAATCGAGCTGGTAGTGGATAGGTTTTGTGATGGACAGAATACCAAGACATAAATGAATTTCATTTATTTAAATTCGGTATTGTGAACAGCCTCGTTCTCAGATGTTTGTGAGGGCGGGGGTGTGGGCGGTTCTTAAATTTGGGGGTAATCAATGGAATTTGCGTTTGAAACTGAAGACAATAGTTTCTGTCTTTGACAAATATAAATAACAGAAATAGTAACGAAGTTCGCCATGTTTGAAGAGATTAATAAATGGATAGAGATGAAGAAACGTACCAGGAACACCAACAATAGCGAGGATAGGATAGTAACCCGCCTGGATAATCAGCAGTGCACCATATATCCGAGTTGGTAATGTTGACCAAGACGAGGAAAAATAGTAAAGACCCCAGAATAAACCCCTGTCCATTGTTGCAGCATTCCAGTCTAATGTTCTCAGATTCTGATCCATTAATGGATCATTCCAGACTATTCTCAGATGTTTAAATCTCCTTTATCTGTCTCTGCAGCTGCTAATCCCTTTGAGCGTTGGAGTTGGTACATCTGCTGCTACAATGGCATAAACCATTGCAAGAGGCCCCTTACTAATAGGAGACGGAAAACATCCAGTGACACAACTGTGATCCATGGAGACTAGCATCGATCACAGTCACTGAACAAACAGCTCCATTTAACCCCTTTCAGTATGGTTCCTACAGTTCACAAAACTACTGGACTGGATTGAATTTTGGCACCATTGGTTCTTGATCACATTTCCCATCACCCATTGCTCTCGTGAAGTTAGCAGTGAGGGAGAATGATGCATGTTTTCTTACCGCAGGCTAGATGATTCTGCTGCGTTGTCCATTTGCAATACTGTAACCAGCTGAACCTCGCCACCACCACCACCCTTAAAAACCACAATCTACATGCTGTTACCGTGCAGATCTCTCCTCGACTGGAACAGGCACCAGCCAATATGTTTATAATGGATATATTTGCACTCCAATACATAGGAAATGTGAATTTGTCTGGGCATTCCTTTAATTGATCTAATAAGGCAATTTTGTATCTTCAACATTCAATGTGCTTCAGCACTTTTTTAAATATAAACTCATAAACACCTTAACACACTTTATTCAGCACAAATTTCTTCACATTCTCCTCATGGTAACATCATGCCAGGGTTTAGTCTGGTGAAACCCCTTTGCTGATTGAACCTGTACACAATACATCTAACAGTCTCTCAACAAAACACTATCATTGGGAAAGATACATTTACTTCGGTACTTTAATCATTTTGCATGACCAGCCACATATCATTTACTTCCTGCTGTGTAAAAAATCTATTTGTGACTTATGACCAAGCACATCCAGGTCTGTTTCAACAACAGCATTTCCCAACCTCTCACTATTTAATGAACATAAACGTGAATGATGATATTTGCTGTTCATATCTGAAATATCTTGCAAAGAGCTATTGGCCAAACACTGATCCTTCTGATACCCCAAAGCCTTCACTCCAGATAATTATACTACTCTCTCCATTCCCTCGATTATCCAACTTTTAATACATTCGGTGTATTCCACCCCTACCTACCCATGGACTCTAACATTCTCTACTCACCTGTATTCAATCATGTCAACCGTCTTTTGAAAATTCAAATACTTCATTTCCACTGGTTCTCAATTATCGATGTCACAACGGACAACCTCCACAATATCCAGCAGGTTTATCAAAGATCAAGGTAATTTCCCCTTCATGAATCTAGATTGACTCCTCCGAATCATGACGTTATTTTCTAAGTGTCTAGTTGTCACATTCCTCACAAAAGGTTCCAATGTTTTTCTTACAGCTTACATCAAGCTAACCACTGTTTAGTTTGTTGTTTGCTCTCTCCGTCCTGTTTTAAATATTTAGGTTTACAATTGCTGCTTTCCAGTCTGGAGGATCCTTTCCAGAATCTAACCAGCTTTGAAGAATAATCAGTAATTTGTTCACTAGCTCTCCTGCCACCTCCTCAATACTCTGGGATGTAGCTCATCAGATGCAGCAATATACCAACCTTAAATTCAGTGATGTTTTGAAAGACGTACCTTTAATTAATTCTAATTTCCTGCTGTTCCCCATTTTCACCAGTCACTCTGTTCCCCTGTATTTCTGGAAGTTTTTTTCTGTATCTTCCTCAGGGAGATGGACACAATATGTTGCTCTCAGCGGACAGATTGGTTCTGTCAGCCAGTGAATATACCGGAGGACTGCACTCCAGTGATGATGGATATGTCATTCACTCCTGCCTGGAAAGTTCCAGAATTAATCCAGTTGAATTCATGTTGAGCATCAGCACAGTCCTGTCACAGGTGTGAGGCTACACAGTATACTGAAGGAGGGGACACAGCTCAGTGAACACCTCAATTTTGGTTTCATACCTGACACCTGGTCCAACTTAGACAAATGTCCCGGGAAATCCCAGGAAAGATAATGCACTGTCCTGCACCACCCTATTGTTAGAGCTTCCCTTCTGTGGAGCCTCATCTCCATTTGCTTACCATGGACCCAGACACTCTGTAAATGCAGTGTACAGAATGGGGTCACCAGACCCAGCAGATGACAATACAAACCCGAGATAAGCATCCACAGAAACTCCATTGATTTTCCAATGACAGGAACAAGTCAATTCCCCACACGGAACGTGCACGCGCTCAGTGTTGAAAACTATTTCCACTCCTGAGTTTCTCTTCCTGGCTGAGAAAGCCATTACATCTCTGCACACTTCCACACTAACAGTTTCTCTCTCCAAAGAATCAGTTGACAATGTAACATTACCTTTCTCTACATCTCAGCAACTACAAGGGCAGCACTAGTATTGCTAATGAATTTGATCATCATACTCAGAGAAGAGAGATAGAGGGAACCTATCTCACTTTAAACAGGGACAAATCTAAATGGATGCAATATTCAGGAATATGGGAAAACGGGGAAATGTGAGAATAACTTGCCATTTTGTTTTCCTTTCAGTTCATCATCAGCAATTCCTTTGCTCACTTTTTATTTCTTTTTCTCTCTTTTTCTGGCCATTTCTCCACCCATTCAATTTAAACCTGGCTCCCACCTCTCTCTCCAACCTAACCATACATGATACCAGGATAAATAATATTATTTCCCAGTTTGCTTTCAGTTGTGAAGGAGGGTCACTGGACTCCAACCGTTATCTGCATTTCTCCTGACAGAGGCTGCCATACCTGCGAGATTCTCCAACACTTTCAGACGCTGGAGAATTTTATTTTCGATCTCTAGCACCCACCGTTCCTTGGTTTATTTTCACCTTTAATGCTGTTGTTTCTTGGGATGCCAGCATCACGGGCAAGGGCAGCATTTGTTGTCCATCACTAATGGTCTGTGACTACGCGGCCATTTGTCAAGACAAAATGGAACCCACAATGTTGTTGTGGGTCTGAAGTCCCACTGAGTTCAGACTGGGTAATAATGTTAACTTTCTTAGCAAAGACTATCAGGGAAATAATAAAAATAAATCTTAACGGTTTCTGGTTTCCATGAATGAAATTAGGTTTCATGCCATTTTTTTTTTCATTCGAATTTAAGCTCTGTCATCGGCTGTGGTAAGATTTTAAACACTGGCTTGGAGTCACAGCCCGTGCCTCTGAATTACCTGTCAGTTACATGATCACTCTGTAACTTCTCTGTTTGAGAATTGCCTTGTTCCTTCTGTTAGAGACAGCTCAAGATCTTCTCTCCTATTACCATTTGGTTAATACCATTGAAATATTTACAGCACCTTCCCCTGTGAGGAACAATGTAAAATGCTGGTGTAAATTATCTGTCTGTTCCCTGTATCCAGTTCCCCAGTCACACCCTCCAAATGTCCTCAATATACTTTCATGACTTTCTTTATACCAAAGATCACACACACCTCTTTAACTCTTCTCACATACATGGAAAAGCTCGTGCTGCTTGTTTTTATATTTGTTGCCAATTTGCTTACATCACATCTTTTCTTCCCTTTTCTTCACTTTCTATATTCATACAGTCATATCACATACAAACACACCCTTTGGTCCAACTTGTCCATGACGGCCAGGTTTTCCAAACGAAACTATTCCCATCAGCTTGCATTTGGCACATATGCCTCGAAACGGTTCGCATTTATATGTTTGTCCTAATGTCTTTTAAATGTTGGAGCTGTACCTGCATCTGCCAGTCTTCCTCTGGCAGCTCATTCCATAAACACATCACCCTCTGTGTGAAAAACAGTTCCCTCTTCCTCCCTTTTAAATCTTCCCTCTTCCAGCATAAACCAATGGCTCAATGATTTAATTTTCCTATCCTGTGGAAACGATCTTGGCTTTTCACCCTGACCATGCCTCCCCTGATTTTGTAAATTTCTATAATGTCACCCCTCAACCTCCTACTCTCCATCTGATACTAACTTCAAGAACAAGCATTGCAAGTTAAGCACTGAAAATTTGAATCAATGTTAAAAGTGACAGGTAAACAGCCCTCAGCCCAAACTTCGTACTGTCATTTGTTTTCTTCTTTATGTTACCATACTAAGGCAGCATGAAAATCTTACTAGTGCCAATAAGCCGGCAAGCACCTGAATTCCTTTGTCTGATTCCTGTGATGCTTTCTACAGTGAAAATGTATCTCAGGCCAGATCTATGTAATTCTACATGTTCAACATTCTCCCTCCCGGTCTCCATACGACTTTATGTGGTTGTGTTTTCTTTATCTTGCACTCAATAGGGAGAACCCCTAACCTCATTCTCATCTTAATTTAAACTCATTTCATATCATGTTCTCGTTCACCACAGTTAAAAGCCTGTTCATCTGTTGTCACACCCTCAGTTCCCTGTCACCTACCCCCCACATCTGGCAAGGAAATAAAATGCCCCGTTTCCAATCCTTTTCAGTTATGAAGAAGTGTCCACTGGACCTGCTTAATTTTTTCAGCAATTTGTGTTTTTCAACATTATCCAAAGATGTGTGTCGAATCTGCTCAAAAGCCCTGTCCAGCACAGAGCGCTGTACATTGGGAAGTGAACAAAAACGCAAAGTGCACAGGTTCATTGGCTCTGAAACGACATAAGGCTGGCATCACTGACACGACAGAGGTCTTAATCATGGTCAGGGAGAAAAACAGAGGAAAAACATTCACTTCAAATATAGAAGATGGTATGACTGGAAAGAAAATGATTCAGATTAATATGTTAAAGTATCTGAGTAATGTAACAAATTGGAGATGTGACATCAGGGTGAGACCCTCAGCAGAATGAGATTATGAAACTGGATGTGCTCTCACATCAGAAACCAGGTTAGGTTACTGAGTACAGGGCTAATGGGTGAATGGGTCTCGGTGTGAACTGGGGGGAAGTCAGTAGAATTGATTTGCAGATATTGTACCTCATACTGGGTTGTCATGTGATGCTGTAGGTCTCAGCAGCAGCCGCAGCAGAATTGCATTCAATCACAATCCATAACTTTCCCCCCAGGATAATCCATCACTCCACCATTATCATCAAGCCGAGTGATGGTTCAGTGCCAAACATGCCAGAGTCAGAACCATGTGTATCGAAACCTGATGACAACCCACTAAAGCTACCACACTTGACTGGTTACATTACAAACAGCAGAACTACCATGTGATGGAGAGAATGAAATTATCCCAAAACAAACTGATATGATCGAAACTCTAGAGTCAAGCCACATCCAGTCATCAATGTCGATGGACTATTAACCAACTTACAGTAGGTGAGGACTGCACAAATTTCCCTAGCCCTGCACATCAGTGTACAAGACAAGGTTGTAGTATTTGCATGGGTCTGCGTGGGTTTCCTCCGGGTGCTCCGGTTTCCTCCAACAGTCCAAAGATGTGCGGGTCAGGTGAATTGACCATGCTAAATTGCCCGTAGTGTTAGGTAAGGGGTAAATGTAGGGGTTTGGGTGGGTTGCGCTTCGGCGGGTCGGTGTGGACGTGTTGGGCCGAAGGGCCTGTTTCCACACTGTAAGTAATCTAATCTAATCTAATTCTCAAAATATCGAGTCATAAAATCTGGTGCCAGTAATATTGCCCTTGAATCTAATGTCCATTGTAAACATCTCTTCCTTCCCCAATGTACTTTCAGGAAGTGAATCTCCCGTGCTTCCTGGTCTGGCCTACATCTGTCTCCAGACACACAGACATGTGATAAACTCTACAATGGTCTCTGAAACGGCCAAGCAAGATACTCAATTGTATCGAATTGCTCTGAGTTCTTAAAGGATAAAACCAGACAGAACACCAGCAATGAGCTTTCATCCGGACAGATGCTGCCTTCTGAATGTTTAAGAGCTTGTGACAACAATGACAGAGCTTTCCCGCACACTGCACAGAAACATCAGGAAGGGAGCAGGACATTAGACACTTTTAGCTTTCCGCGTTCTAGTTCATGGAGACAAGTTCACTTTTATAACCCTCGTTAATACATTCTTCTGAAACTGATCAATTCCTGTCTTATGCTGCTCAATGATTGACCGTCCAACCTATACAATCACAGAAGCACTGGCTCTGTAGTGTCATAAATACAGCACGATCTACATTAGTCCCACTTTCCGATACGAGGCCCATACCATGGCACTTCAAGGGCACGACCATGTATTTGTTAATGGTTGTGAGGTTACCTGTGCCAACTGCCCTCTCAGGAAGTGCATTCCTGACCCCAACAGCCTCTGGATGAAAACCAATCTTTAAATCCTGAATAAACATCAAACCCTTCACTTTAAAATGGTACTCCCTTGTTCTTCGCCGTTTGACTGAAAAGAACAGCTGCTGTCTATCCATGCTGTCCGCGCCCCTGGTAATCTTATCCTTCTGAAGCACATCCCTCTCAGCCTTCAATGCTTCAAAGTAAACAACCTGAGCTCATCCACTCCATCCTAGGGAACATCCTGGTGAATCTCTACTGCACCCTCTCCAGTGCAATCACATACTTCCTGTAATGTGGCTCCCAGACCTGAACATAATATTTCATTTGGCCTAACCAAATTTCCACATAGCCCTTATAATCTGTGCCTCCATGAATAAAGGCTATGTTGATGGTCGCTATGCTTTGTCAACTTCTGCATTAACCTGTTTAATCACATTCAGGTATATGTGGAGAAGCACTCTCTGAGCCTCCACTGTCTGGTTGCTTCTTTCAAAGTACATCACCTCATATTTATCAGGGTTACATTCTATTGGCCATTGATCCACCCGTTTCATCATTGCATCTGTATCTTTCTGTAATATAAGACCATCCTCCTCACTGCCAACTAACCAGCCAAACTTTGTGTCAAACGCAAACTTATTTATCACACTCACTCTAACCCAATCCAAATTCACAGCTGCATCATTTATGAATACTACAAATAATAAGGTTAAAAATCACACAACACCAGGTTATAATCCAACAGTTTTATTCGCAGGCACGAGCTTTCGCAGCGCTGTTTCTTCATCACGTGATTATGCTCTTCGAAATGTCGTGCTTAAATAAACAGCTGGACTATCATCTAGTGTTCTGTAAATTTTTAACTTTGCCCAAGCCAGTCCAACACTGGCATCTCCGAATCACAAACAATATGGGACACAGCACTGATCCCTGTGGTACACGATTGGATACTGGTCTCCAGTCAAACAAACAGTATTCTACCTGCAGACCTTCTGTCTCCTACCACTAAGTTGATTTAGATACAACTTGGCAAATTACTAATGAGTCCTACCTGTTCCTTGGTTATTCTGCTCCACTTGACGTACCTGTAGAATATCTGGGGATTCTCCCTCATCCTTCCTGCCAACAGGTTTCCATGACACTGTGTTCGTCAGTCTCCTTCAAATGAAGAATTGCCTTCTTATTGCAGTCTGAAATGGTCTATCCTTTACCTGAAATAATTTGCCTTAAATGTAGAGTAGACAGCCAGAGAAAAATCCTGTTTATTTCCAACTTGTCATATGTTTAGTGATTTCTCTAAATTTCACTATGATCATCTCTCATTCTTTGAAACTGCAAAGAACACAGACCGAGTTTCCACATCAGACAATCTCACCATCTGAGGGATTAATCTGGAGAATGTCCATTGCACACCCTCCGTGGGCATTATATTCTTTCTCAGATTGGGTCACCAACACTGGACTCAATACTCTATGTACAGTTTCATTAGCAAGCTGTGAAACTGCTTCAGCATGACCTTCCGACTATGTTCTGATTCTCTTAAATGAAGGCGAACCTGACATTAACTTTTCACTTTTATATATTCCTCCAATTACCATTCACATTATTTATGAATTCACTGCATGAGTTCTCATACAAAAATCCTTCTGAAAATCAAAATACGCCATTTCTACTTTCCAATAAACAAGTTCAAGTCATTCTGAAGTTTGTCAAAGATGAAGACTCTGGCAGACTCTGTCAGTGCATACTGATTCTCTCCAATGTTGTTGTTAATTTCTAAATATCCAATATCACATCCTACATAATAGGTTTCATCAGCTTCGCTACAGATGTCAAGTTAATTGGTCTGCAGTTCTCCACATTATCTCTTCTTCCCTTTGCAGATGCTTGAATCCCTTCCATTTATCTCCAATGCTTGGAACACATTTACTAACTTCCAGCCTCTGCAGAATGTACAGGAAAATAAAACAGTCATCGACAGCACAAGTAATGTGTCTATTGCTGATTTATTTCTAATATTTTGATACGAAGTACAACTGGCTCATCAGACTTAGCAATTCTCAATCCAGCGACAATACTACTATGCTAGCCTTCAACTATTACCTTGTTACTGATATGAATTGACTTTCTGTCTTTAGTTCCACAAGTTCCATGTGATCATTTGGTGTTACTCAGCGATTTTATGGATCTTGCTCCTTGATGACAGATGCAAAGGAACTGGTTATTTTCTTGGCCATTTCCCTGTTCTCCTCAATAACCCCCCCTCTCCTGATTACAAAATTCCATATTTGACCCTGCTTTTGTTTTGTTTTCTTTGCAATACAGATTGTAGATTTATGTAATCTTTGTGTTCTTCTTTCACAGAATCATTAAAAGCCCACAGAGCGGAAAAGGCGATTTTGGTCAGCAAGTCCACCCTGCCGCTCCGAAGAGTAACCACCCAGACCAATTCCCATCCAATTCTACATTTTGCGACCTAATCTACACATCCCTGAATACTTTGCACAAATAAGCATGGCCAATTCACCTACCCTGTAATTCTTTGGACTATGGGAGGAAACCGGAGCACCCAGAGGAAACCCACGCAGACACGGAGAGAATATGCAATATCCACACAACCAAATTTCTCAGAATTCTCTGGTTGCCACAATGTCTAAAATTCTCCTGAGCTCACTTCCTATGATTAATATAATCTTTAAGTTATTATGTTAACCTTCATAAAGTCACTTGCCCTTTCCTTGGTGATTCTACCTTAAAGAAATAGACATATTTTTCAGACAATGCAGGATTTCTCCAGATCTCCGGGTCCTGACCAGCTGCATCCAAGAACACAGCAAGAGGCGAGAGAAGATATTGCGGGGGCCCTGGCTGATCTTTTTCCATCACCGTTGTCCACGGGGGAGGTCCCAGAAGACTAGAGAGTTGTGAACGTTGTGCCCTTGTTCAATTAGGGCGGCGAAGAAGAATCTGTGAACTATAGACCAGTTAGCTTAACAACTGTGACATGTAATTTCCTTGAGAAGGTTCTGAGAGATAACATATGCATGCATTTGAAAAGACCCGGTTTCATAAGGAGCAGTCAGCACTGCTTTGTACATAGGATATCATGGCTCATATTGCTTTCGCGTTTTTTTGACGAAGGGACCTCAAAAGGTGGTAGTTGGTAGACGTAGTCTATCTAGGTTTCAGAAAGGCCTTTGATAAGGTTCCACATGATAGGCTGCTCTGAAAGGTTCAATGGCATGGAATTCAGGGGGATCTGCAAATTGGACACTCAATGGGCTTGATGGGAGAAAGCAGAGGCTAATACTGGAAGGATGCTTATTGGACTGGAGGCCTGTGACGAGTGAAGTGTCTCAGGAATCGGTGCTGGGCCTATTACTGATTTTTATCTATATCAATGTGTTGGATGAAAATGTACAAAGCATGATTAGTAATTAGGATGATGACAATAAAATAGGCAGTACTGTGAACAGTGAGAAAGATTATCAGAAATTGCTGCAGGACCTTTATCAGCTGGAGAAGTGAGCCAAGAAATGGCAAATAGAGATTAATATGTGGGGTGATGCATTTTGGAAAGTCAAATGCAGTTTGGAGTTTCATGATGCATGTTAGACCCCGAAGGAGTGTAGGGGAACAGAAGGACCTTGGAGCTCGTGGTTCTCTGAAAGTAGTTGCACGTAGACACGGCAGTGAAAAAGGCTTTTGGCACACTGGCCTTCATCAGTCAGGGCATTGAGTACAGAAGCTGGCGAGGTATATTGCAGTTGGACAGGACGCTGGTGAGGTATGCGCTTGGAGTATTGTGTTCGGCTTTGTTCACTTTGCCATAGGAAGGATGTGATTAAACTGGAAAGAGGACAGAAGAAATTTACAAGGATGTTGCCTGTACTCGACGGTCTGAGTTGTAGGGAGTGTTTGGACCGGCCAGAATATTTTCCTTTTAGTGTAAGAAACTGAGGGGTAATTGTATCGAAAAGTATAAAATCATGAGATGCGTAGATAAGGTGAATACACTCCTTTTTGCTAGTTTGGGGAATCAAGGTCTAGAGGACATCAGGTTAGAGGTGAAAGAATAAAAAGGATCCTGAGCGCCAACTTTTTTATGCAGAGGTTGGTACACATATGGAATTAGCAGACAGCGGTTTGGTTGAGGCACGTGCATTAACAACATTCAAAAGGCTTTTAGACAAATACACGGATAGGAAAGATTTAGAAGAATAAGGGGCAAGGGCAGGAAAATGGAATGAGCAGGATGGACATTTTTGTCGGCACGGCCGACTTTGGTCCAAAGGGCCTGTGTCCAAGCTGCAGGGCTCCATGGTTCTATGTCTCTAACAACCATTGCGTGTCTACCACTTCATGCTCAAACATTCGATATTGTATGCAAGCGCCATGTAAAATACAACATATTAACATCTCTAGTCCTCAGAGCAAGGTTACTAATGAGTCCTTCTGAGCACACAATACCAAATCGAAAATAACCTCCTCTCTTGTTAGAGTCACAACATACTCTTCAAACAACCTGTTTTACGCTTATGGAATTTGTTTTTCACAACATTAATGCAATTTAGATACAATTTAAGATCATTCAATAATACTGCAGCACCCACAGTATTTGCATCTCTGATTTCCAGAGTATACAATGCACAGAATTTGCACGAGAGCATTGGTTTGGATACAATGCTTGCTTCTCCTTCCTATTTGTAAGATCCACCCAAACTGATTCTGTGGAATCTGAGGGACAGGGTCTGTGGTGTTATTAATGATAGACTTGGACAAGACATTTGGAGAGGGTCACCTCGACACTGACATGATCTGAAGAAATGACCAGCATCACAGGACAAGTATCAATATCCTCCCCACTCTGCCAGGTTAACTGTTACCGTACTCTCTCTGCTCCCTCACACTCACTACCTGTTATAGCACCTACCCCCTAACAAGGCTCACATTCTATCTCCAAATAAGGCTCACGCACTACCACTCTCACTATTGAATTCAGCATCTTTCCCACGCCACCCCCACCCCCACCCCGCAGGCTCTCTCTCCCTCCATTATACTCCCAACACTAATAACACTGCATGGGATACAACACTGTGGACTGACTCCCTCCGGATACCTCACCATTCCCCCTCCCCCTCCACCTACAGCAGCTCTAAGAGCAGGGCCACACACCCCCACCATCACTCCTCCCCGCCGTTCTCCCATTCCAGGAGAAACGGACTGTAATAGGAGAGAAAGGACCAAGCCAGATGGTGGAGCACCCATACCTGACCCATCCTCCACGCCCCCCCCGCCCCGCGCCATGTGAGGAGGACCCCGGTATGAGCTGGAGAGGAAGGGGACGTGTCGTATGGAGATTCTGTGACATCCATGTCCTCTAACTGAGTAAAAAACAATGTTCAGTGAAGGGCAATTCGCACTTTAACCACTCTGTCTGTTCTCACAATTTTCTCCCTCCCAAAACAACAAATATCTCATTGCAGAGCGATACAGACACAAAAATATTCAGAGACACATGTGAACACGCTAATATATTTACACTCACAGTAATTACACGGAGATAGAACCGCACACAAGTAGTGGCATACGGAGACATAGACAGTCGCACACAAATAGGCACAAGCACAAGAAAAACGCACAGGCTAATACACAGATAAACCAATGTCAGCACATAAATACACAAACACACAGACACGTAAACAAACACAAACAAGTACACATATGGAAACACAGAGACACAGATGCTAGTGCTTATAAGACAGAGATATATAGGTTTTTGATGAATAAGCATGTCAAGAGTTACAGAGAGTAGTCAGGAGAATGATGTTGAGAAACCTCTAAGTCTGTATTAAATGGCATTCAGAGTCGATTGGCCGAATGGCCTAATTCTGCGTTTTTAATGTTCGTGTGGTGTCATGCTATCAGTTATTCTCTTCCTGGGATAGGAGCAGAGAATGAGTTTAATACATATTTGATTGAAAAGAGTCAGTGGTCCTATTGGACAGGTTTAGAGGGCTGAATGGTTTATGTCTATGCCTAATGATTCTGTCCTTGTGTTTCAAAAGAGGTGGCGATTTCATGTTAGGTTAACACAGTTTAATATAACTGGTCCCACACTGAAATAAGGTCGCCCCTTTCACTTTAGTGTTGTACTATCTGTAGTGTCCTCATCCTCAGGGAACAGTGAAGACTCGGTTTTTGTAGATATTCAAGACTGAGCTTGACTGATCTTTGCTGGACAGGAGAGTCAATACTTATTGCGAACACACAGGAGATAGATGGTCAAACACAATCAGATCAGCCATGATCATTCTGACTGGTGGCACCGAATAGCCAACTGCAGCCCCTACCCACGTGTTGTTTCCTCAATCCACCCTCGATGCTGTTCCAGGGATATACTGCTGCCACTACCCCATGTATTGTGCCCTCCATCCACCCGTCGAAGCTGGGACAGAGATAGGGGGCCACCTCATTCAGCCAGTCTTTATCGTTACCATGAGACTGGAGGAGACCATTCTGCCTCTTTAACGAGTTACAGACAAAAATGAAACGAATCATTTTAGCTCATTGAGTACATTTTACTGCACAGCAGCCCATTTAAACTGCCTGAACTGCTACACAGGAAGCGGTTGCTAACAGTCAATAGAGAGAAGATGTAAATGCTTATTTTCACATTACAAAGCTGAAACTGGTGGAGTGCCTCAGAGTTCACTGTGGAATCATCAACGATCAATATCTGTATCAAAGATCTGGAGGAAGGGACTGCATATAACAATGCCCAATTAGCTTAAACACCAAGCTGGTCATCCAGTATGTTACCAAATGGAAGTCGTGTGTCATCAATGTGATAAAGGCAAAGGGAAGTTAGTGAGCAAACCTTCAGCAGATATAGCATAATGTGAGTTGTCAATTTTGGATGGAAGGATAAAACAATGTTAAACAATTTAAGTGTAGAGAGAATAGAGAACTCTGTGATACAGACGGTATTCATGATCCTGGTACATGAATCATATGTAGTTAGTCTGCACTTGCAGTAAGTGATTTGAAGCTAAGTGGAATGATTGTGTTTCTGTCAAAGGGTACTAGATTTAATCAGGAATGTTTTACTACATCTGTACCGGTAAAAGTCAGAAGTGCAGATGCTGGAGATCAGAGTCGAACAGTGTGAGGCTGGATAAGCATAGCCATTCAGGCAGCATCCGAGGAGCGGAAGAATTGGCGTCACGGATATAAGTCCTTCATCAGTCATGTGCCATAAATATCGAGTCTCCTGTTCATTGGGTGCTGCCTGACCTGTTGTTATTTTCCAGAATCACATTTTTCGAGTCTACATCTGCACGGGCATTGCTGAGACCACATATGACATTTTATATGCGGTTTTTATCCCTTAACCTAAAAACAAGATAATTGTTTTAGAAGCTTATCAACAATGTTTTGTTAAATTTTTCCTGGAGTGAAGGCCTTTTGTTCTGAAACATTATCAGTTTTGGTCTTAGATGAGAAATCTTTTTGAAGCATACACAATATTGAGAAAAATCAGCTGGATACATATGTTCTCTTCTCAGGGACACTAAAAATATGGAATAAATGTTAAGAATCAAATGTATTGATTTTCGCACAGATATTTTGAAGACATCAAACGGTTTTCAAAAATTAAGCATATGCATACCTACGTATCATCAAATTATAAAGCAGGAATTTTCTTTTTTTGCTAACGAAAGGCACTGTGTATAACAACAGCAATGATGCACTTACATATCGTTCATTATCATCCATTCCAGAGAATGTCCACAACGAGCGCACACGGTCCAGTTTGGTGTTCAGTTGACATGATTGCTTGTTTCAACACAGAGAGGGGGAACAATGTTCCCTGCCGGAGAATCAGCAACTGATTGATCCCTCTATCTTCTTTTGTTCCACCTGACAACAGTAAATCCCTGACTCACTGCTACCTGATGTGTCGTGGAGAATTCCTGATGAAAGATTCGTTGGAATCTCCCTACCATCTGAAACAAAAGTAATTCAGCTAACTCCAACTATTCTGGGGAGAAATCGCATTGCAAGCAGCATGCCTGAGCAGAATGGGCGGCAGAGTGGATCAGTGGTTAGCACTGCTGCCTCACTGCACCAGGGTACCAGGTTTGATTCCAGCCTCGGGCGACTGCCTGTGTGGAGTTTGCATATTCTACTGGTGTCTGCGTTGGTTTCCTCCAAGTGCTCGGATTTCCTCCCACAGGTCCAAAAATGTGCAGGTCAGGTGAATTAGCCAGGCTAAATTGCCCATAGTGATAGGTGCATTAGCCAGAGGGAAATGGGACTGGTTGGGTTACTTTCCGGAGGGTCGGTGTGGACTTGTTGGGCCGAAGGGCCTCTTTCTACACTGTAGTGAATCTAATCTAATAACTTCAGAGGACAGAATGACATTTGGGGCTGTCTATCATCCATCCATTTGTTATGAGTTCAACTATTGTGACACTCTGGAAAACTTTCATTTTTCTATTTTGTCTTGAGATGTGAATGTTTGTGTGTGTGTGTGTGTGTGTGTGTGTGTGTGTGTGTGTGTGTGTGTTTGACATTTTTCTAGAGGATGAGCCAGGCTGACATTTATATCATTACCCATATCACAAACTTTGAAATTTGTTGTAAACAGTGGAGCAGTCTGACTACAAAAGGTAATACTGACACTGCAACATTGATTGGACCACGAATGACATATTCTAAAAGGGCTGTTCAAGTGGGAGTACCCTTCCCCAGAGGTTTGTGGTGCCTGGATGTTTACATTTATTCAAAGTTGTTTCTGTTAAATATTTGAGAGACAAGTGAATATAGGAAAATGGTGCACGTACAGAAGAAGTACTGCTGAGACCACAATCAGATCAGCTACGATCTTAGTGCGAGACAGAGCAAAGACAAAGTGCCTAATGGCCCACTCCCACTCCTCAGTCCGATGTTCCTATATTCCATTCAGCCCCTCATAGCTCCTGCACAGTTGTAGATGCAGGCCACTCGCTCGAAATACCTAATCCATTGTAAGACGGGATCTTCTTCTGTCCCTCACATTTGTCACACACAGTTTGGCGTGGGTTGAAAAATGTTTATTCAAAACCCAGGCTGGACTCAAAAGTCGCCTCTGATCTATTGAAAGAGTGTCTCCTCTCTGCAACTTGTGCTTCGCTTGGTTGTCATGGTGCAGACCCAGATTCACTGTGAATACAGTCCCCGTACCTCACTCAGAGATGACTCATAAAATGCTTTGCTCTCTCTGACTGCAATGTCCAATAACGGAATGCTCAGGAAAATTGCAACCATTAACTTTCTAATTACAGAATATGAGAACATACGGATCAGGATCAGATGGTAATTCGGATGGTTAGGCCTGCCGTGCCATTGTATAAGATTATGGATGATCCACTGTTGTTATCAACTCTGCTTTATTTTCCGATTCTTCACATCCCTAAATTCTATGGCAGGTCAAAAACCCACCTACCTCATCTGTAAATACTTTCAGTGATATAGCTCCTGGAACTCTCTTGACCAGATAATTTCTGACATTCACTATTCTCTGTGAGAAGGTTACACTCCCCAAACATACACAATAACCTATTTGTATGTTCAAAAGAGGTGAACACAGCAGCTCATGTAAGAGTGACCGATCCTTATATCAAGGCCGGAGTTGTTCCGGCTGGTATCAAGAAACGTTGACGAAATTAAATTTAATAGGAATCAGCCACAATCTCTCTTCTGGGGGGTCAGAAGACAATGGATCAGAATCTGAGAACATTTGACTGGAATGTTCCATCAATGAACAGGATTTTATCCAAGGGTTTTTTACTACCTTTCTCAGCCTTGGATATCATTAACATCACGGATCGAAGATATCCTTTGGATTACTCAAGGTGGTTACTATCCCATCCTCGCTATAGTTTGTGTTCTAGTAAGTCATTCTCTTTGTGTATTAAACCATTCAGCTCAATCCAGTCTGCTCAAACATCAGTCAAAGCTGATAAATTTCTCAAACCCATTCTCCCCGTAACCTTTGATCCTCTTTTCAGTCGAAAACCTATCCTACGCAGTCTTAAATATACTCAATGACTTGGCCTCCACAGCCTTCTGAGGCACTGAATTCCATAGACTCACAATGCTCTGTCTGAAGAAGTTATTCGTTATCTCGGTTCTAAAAGGTCTTCGCTGTGGTCTATGGCTGTGCCTCGGATCCTAGTCTTACCTAAGAATGGACACATTTTCCAAAAATCCACTCTGTCCAGGTCATTCGAGTATCGAACCAGGCCCTCAAACGTTCATCGTATGTTAAGCTTTTCATTCCTGGGACCAATCCAGTGAATCTCCTCTGAACACGCTCCAGGAACAGTACACATCTGCTGGGATATAGGACCCAAATCTAAATGTGGCCTGACCAGAGCGTTTTAGTACCTTGTAAGTACTCCCCGCTTTTAACTTCAATTCCTCTCGAAATAAATCCCTTCATTGTATTTACCTTCTTAACTACTGACTCAACTTGCAAGTTTACCGTGAGAGAAGCCTGGACTAGGATTCCCAAGACTCTTCGCATTTCAGACTTCTGAATTTTCTCCCCATTTAAAAAATAGCCCGTGCCACTATTCTTCATACCAAAGTGCATGACCTAATACTGGCGCATGTTTTACTCCATCTGCCACTGCTTTGCCCATCTCCTAACCTGTACAAGTCCTTCTGCAGCTTCTTTGCCTCCTGCGTGCTAACTGTCCCTCTAGATATCTTTATAATGTCTGCACACTTAGCCAGAATGGACTCCGTTCCATATCTAGATCATTAAGGCACAATGTGAAAAGTTGTCCGAACACTGAGTCTTACAGAATACATTTTGCCACCGTTTGCCATCCTGGGAAGGACCATTTTATCCACACTACCTGCTTTTTGCCAAACAGCAAAACTTAAATCCATGCTAGCACTTTGCCTCTGTCACCATGGGCCCTTATCTTAATCAATAGTCTTGTGTGGCACTCGCCAAAAGCCTTCTTGTGGTCCGGGTAAGGATATTCTTTGGCACTCCTGGGTCGAAGCTGATTGTTACTTTCTCAAAAGGTTTAAGCAGATGCGTCAGGCATGACCTCCCTTTGATGATACCATGCTGACTTTGCCCTATGTTTCTGTACACCTCCAAATATTCAAAAATATTATCCTTCGCGATCGGTTCCAGGATCTTACCCACGACTGAGGTTAGGCTGTTTGGTCTGTAATTTTCCGTCTTCCGCCTTATTCCCTTTGTAAACAGGGATTGAACATGAGCGTTATTCCAGTCCTCTGGGACATTCCCTAATTCTAATGATTCCGGAAAGATCACCACTAACGCCTCCACTACCGCTGAGCTTTCTCTCATTGAACTCTGTGGTAAAGTCATTCTGGTCCAGGTGATTTATCCATCTTCAGCCCATTTAGCTTTTCTACCCTCTTTGCCTTGGCGATGGGTGACATACTGAGCTTTGCCTCTTCATATTCTTGAACTATTGGGAAATTATTCGTGTCCTCGGCCATTTCTTTGTTCCCCACTACTGTCTGTCCTGTGCCATTTTACAGCAGCCCAATGTCCACTTTTGTCTCGCCTTTGCCTTTTTTATATCTAAAGAAAATCTTCCAACTTTCCTTGATTTAACTGGCAAGCATATCCTCAAATTTAATCTCCTCCCTCCATATTTATTATTTTGTTGTCCTCTGTTGGTCTTTGTGAGCTTCCAAGTCGTCTGGTTTTCCTGTGCCCTTCGTCACATTATACGCTTGCTCTTCTGTCCCTGACTTTCTACACAAACACCTGTTGAAGGAGCCGCACTCTGAAAGCTAGTATGCTTCCAATTAAACCTGATGGACTATAACCTGGTGTTGTGTGATTTGTAACCTAACTATTCATAGTTGCTTCATCCTCCCCTACACCATCCTTCTTTTTTCTCGGGAAGAATCTCTGTTGTGTCTCCTGAACTACTCGCGGATACTCCTGCCATTGTTGTTCTACTGCTTTTCATGTTAGCCCCATCCCAGGGAATTCTACCAACCTCCTCCCTCATGCTCCTGTAGTTGACTTCATACAGCTGAAATACCATTACCTATCATTCTATCTTTTCCCTCTTAAATTGCAGAATAAAATCAATCATATTATGATTACTGCTTCCTTCGTGTTCCTTCGTTTAAGTTCTCTAAAACAGTGTGCCTCATTGCACAACACTAAATCCAGTATTGTCCTGTTCCTGATTGGGCTCCACCACAAGCTGCTCCAAAAAGCACTATCGAAGAGATTGCACAAATTATTTCTCCTGCAAACTACTAACAACCTGATCTTCCCAGTCCACCCGTGTATTGAAATCTCCATGACCACTGTATTTTGCCTTTTCTATGCATCTTTTCTATCTCCTGGTGTATATATACAGGTCCTGTCTACTTTTTCGAGTCCTGAACATAACGACATGTAGAACATAGAATATAGAACATTACAGTACCGAACAGGCCCTTCAACCCACGATCTTGTGCCAACCATTGATCCTCATGCATGCACCCTCAACGTTATGTGACCATATGCATGCCCATCAGTCCTTAAATGTCTCTAATGACCTTGGTTCAAAAACTGCTGCTGGCAACGCATTCCATGCTCTCACAACTCTCTGTGTTAAGAACCGGCCTCTGACATCCCCTCTATACTTTCCTCCAACCAGCTTAAAACTATGACCCCTCGTGTTAGCCATTTCTGCCCTGGGAAATAGTCTCTCACTACTGACTCTATCTATGCCTCTCATTATCTTGTATATCTCAATTAGATCCCCTCTCCTCCTCCTTTTCTCCAATGAAAAAAGTCCGAGCTCAGTCAACCTCTCTTCATAAGATAAGCCCTCCAGTCCAGGCAGCATCCTGGTAAACCTCCTCTGAACCCGCTCCAAAGCATCCACATCTTTCCTGTAACAGGGCGACCAGAACTGGATGCAATATTCCAAGTGCGGTCTAACCAAAGTTTTATAGAGCTGCAACAAGATCTCACGATTCTTAAACTCAATCCCCCTGTTAATGAAAGCCAAAACACCATATGATTTCGTAACAACCCTGTCCACTTGGGTGGCCATTTAAAGGGATCTATGTACCTGCACACCAAGATCCCTCAGTTCCTCCACACTGCCAAGAATCCTATACTTTATCCTGTATTCAGCTTTCAAATTCAACCTTCCAAAATGCATCACATCGCATTTATCCAGGTTGAACTCCATCTGCCACCTCTCAACCCATCTCTGCATCCTGTCAATGTCCCACTGCAGCCTAAAACAGCCGTCTATACTGTCATCGACACCTCCAACCTATGTGCTGTCTGCAATCTTGCTGACCCATCCTTCAATCCTCTCATCCAAGTCATTAATAATAATTACAAACAGTAGAGGCCCGAGGACAGAGCCCTGTGGAACACCACTCACCACTGACTTCCGGGCAGAATATTTTCCTTCTACTACCACTCGCTGTCTTCTGTTGGCCAGACAATTCTATATCCAGACAGCTAAGTTCACCTGTATCCCATCCTCCTGACCTTCTGAATGAGCCTACCATGGGGAACCTTATCAAATGCCTTGCTGAAGTCCATATACACCACATCCACTGCTCAACCCTCATCAACTTTTCTATTCACATCCTCAAAGAACTCGATAAGATTCGTGAGGCATGACCTTCCCCACACAAAACCATGTTGACTGCATTTAATCAAGCCATGCTCTTCCAGATGGTCATAAATCCTAACCCTCAGAATCCTTTCTAACACCTTGCAGACGACAGACGTGAGACTTACTGGTCAGTAATTGTCGGGGATTTCCCTATTTCCTTCCTTGAAGAGAGAAATTACATTTGCCTCTCTCCAGTCCTCAGGTACGACTCAGTGGAGAGTGAGAATGCAAAGATCTTCGCAAGTGGCGAAGCAATCGAATTTCTCATTTCCCAAAGCAGCCGAGGGCAAATCTGGCCCGGGCCTGACGACTTATCAATCTTAATGTTTGACAAAATTTTCAGAACATCAGCTTCCTCAATCTCTATCCATTCCAGAATGCATACCTGCTCTTCAAAGGTTTCATTAAACATCTATATTTCTTTTTTCAACCTTTGGGGATACTCAATTCTATCCACACCGATTTTGTGCCATCTGACCCTCCTTTATGTCATACAGTCACAGAGCTATACAGTCCGAGAGATGAACAAAATGGCAACAGATCCTTCGGTCCAACTCGTCTATGCCAATCAGATTACCCAACCTAATCTTGTCCCATTTGCCAGCACTCGGCCTATATCCTTTTTACGCCTCCTCTTTGCATACCCATCCAGATGCCTTTTAAATGTTGGAATGGGGCTAGTGTCCACCACTTCCTCCCACAGTTGTTTCCATATACATGCACCACCCTGTGAATGATAAAAAAAACTTGCTGTTTTGGGAACTTTTAAATCTTTTCCTTCTCAACCTAAACCTATGCCCTCTAGTTCTCCCCCACCCCAGGGAAAATAATTTGTCTATTTCTCCCATGCATGACCCTTGTAATTTTTAAAATTTCTCTAAGGTCACCCCTCAGCCTCTGAAGCTCCAGGGCAAACAACCCCAGCCTATTCAACTTCAGCATATAGCTCAAATAGTCCAATCCTTGTAAATTTTTCAGAATACTTTCAAGTTTCACAGCATTCTTCCGATAGCAAGGAGACCAGGATTCTTACAATTGATTTATTTTCATTCTTACTCCCCCCGACTCAACCTATCTTTTCGATAGGATACATACTCTTGAATGCATCAGCTGTCAATCCTGATTCCCTTGCAGCACGTCTCTGCCAATTTCAATCTGCGCTACAAGCTCATTTACCTTATTTCTTATACGGCATGCATGCAGATATAACACTCACAGTCCTGTATTAACTGTCCATCCTCTCAGTTTCATTTGTCTGTCCAGTGTGCTTGAAGTTTGATGGTTTACATTTTCAATACACTGTGTCCTATTTGTGCCTGTGCTCGAGATTTCATTAAACTCTCTTGCGTTCTTCACTCTTACCTCCTCTTTGAATTCAAGTTTTCTAATTTCCCCTATAACTGAAATCCCTCTCAAACCTAAAGATTAATTGAAAGATCTGACCGCAGCCCTCATTACGTGATTTGTTAGGACTCTGGTCCCAGCATTGTTCAGATGAAGACCATACCATCAGAACAAGTCCCTTCTTCCCCAGTAATACAATATGCATATGCAACACAAATACAGGGACAAAATGACTTGTTGTACATTCCAAAATATGGAAAGCACAAACAGATAAGATTGGTAAAATACACTCATGACCTTGAGCTGTATAAATTCGAATGTGAATTACAAAACCATGGAAGTGCTGTGCAAACGTTATCAATCATTATTCGGCCCACAGCTGAGATGCTGATTTCCCCTTTGTCAGTGATCTCCCTCACTGAGACTCTCTGGTCCAATCCCACACACAGTATTTCGGGGGCTTATCAGTTCCTGCTGCTGTTCACCCAGTCTATTTAAATTAATCCACTTTCTCCCTGGAACCAATCAATTGTCCTATTGGATTCCATTTAACTGTCAGAAACCCAGCTCTGTGATGTTTTTGGAGATAAATGATCTGGGATGACAGCTAGTATCAGCACAGTGCTCACAGTGGCAACAGGCAAACAGCTTGCAGTCCAGGGGAATATCTAAATAAAATTTCCATCTTCTGTCTATTTTCCTCATGCTGACTCCTGATCTACCCAGGTTCACTTTCTTCTAACACTCGTTTCTCCCACTCAGTCAGTCGCTCCTCTTTCTATCCACTCTGTTGACCTCCCTTCACATACTTTCTTTCTATTTCATTCTCTCTCTCTCTCTCTCTCTCTCTCTGTATCTCCAATAACTCTCTCTGCCTTCAGATAGTGCAGTTGGAGAGCTTGTGGATGGACAATGGGCTGAATTGCCTCCGTCTGTGCTGTATTATTTCTGAGGTTCTCTGACCCACAATAAAGACTTTCAGTGCCTGGAGGAACAAGCTGGTCCTGCGAAGGACACAGTACACAATCATCCATTATCTCTTCCTGTTTTCTGACAGGCAATATCCTCTAAATATCTGTTCAACAAAATAGATTGACATTCGAGCAGTTGGGAGGACATTCGCAAGACGATATTGAAATCAGGATTTAATAAACAGTTCCGCCATGCAAAATGTGGATTTGCCTGATAGCAGCTCCTCCCAATTAACAGCCCCTCGCTTCTGCCTGATGTGGATTTGCCTTCCAACAATTTATTAACTTCCACAAGATCCTGACTTATTCCATGATCGTAGCTATCTCAAACCTGAGGTCATTTTGATCACTGTTTCTAAAATGATCTTCTACTGAATGGTCAGTCACGTGGGCATGCTCATTTTCTACTACGAGGTCCAGTATAGCCCATGCTGTAGTTGGACTATCCACATACGGCTGCAAATAACTTTCTTGGATGCGCTTAAGAAATTCTACCCCGTCTAAGCCACTTGCTGTAAAGGATTCCCAGTCAATATTGGGTATGTTAAAGTCCCTCACTAGGACAACTCACGTTTCCACAATCGGCCGACATGTTTGTTCCTCAATTTCTCGGTGACTGTTGGAGGGACTACAGTACAATCCTAACACATGCATCCCTCATATCTTGAGCTATCTCCATGTTGCCTCAGTAGATGAGCTTTCCAATACGTCCTAAGTGCAGATGTAACAAACTTCCTGATTAGTAATGCAACTTCTCCCCCTCTTTTAGCTTCCCCTCTATATCATCTAAAACAACAAAACCCTGAAAAGTTGATCAGCCAGTCCTGTCTCTTTCTCAACAAAGTCCCTATGATGTTTGCAACATCGTAGTCCCATGTAGGGATTCAGTCTCTAAATTCAACTGTTTGCCCATAATAATCCTTGCATTGAAATAAATACACTTCCACCAACCACATCAGATACACATCCTGACATTTGGTTTGAGTTTCCCTGAAGGACTTTCTGCTGCTATTTTCTGGCGACAAGAGATTACAAAAGACTATCAATAAAGCAGAAGATATTGTAGACAGACAATTCCAGTTTCCTCCTTTGTCACATCAAGCTGTACCTTGCCTTACACATGGTCTGATTTCGACAGAGTGCTGATTAATTATTTCACTTTAAACTACTGTTTCCAGCTACTCACTGCATATTCAACAAGTATTTCTGGACCCCCTGGATTGATTGCTCTCTTGTCCCTCTCTCACGAATTCTTGGTAATATTTAAGTTGAAGTTATACGTACTCATACAATCTCCAAGTACTGCCTTGCCAGAATCCTCACATGAAACTAATAACACTTCAGGTTGCCAGTCCCATTGTGTTCAGTGTCCTCTGCTTCTTTGTTGTTGGTCTTAGACGCACTGGTTTTAGTCTCCAATTCCTCCTCAGTCACTGTATTGTGGACCGACTGCTCTGGTTGCCACTCCACAGTGTCACAGTAGTTTAAACTCTCCGGAGTGTCAATACCAAACCTGCTTACCAGGACATTGCAGCCAGTACAGGTCCATTCCGTCCTTCTTGTGTATATCCTACCGACCCGGGAATCCCAATGATCCACATATCGGAAATTGACGCCTGTTCAGGTCCATCCCGTGCTTCTTGTGTATATCCTACTGACCCAGGAAACCCAAAGACCCACACATCAAAGATTGCTGCTAGTTCAGGTCCATCCCGTCCTCCTTGGCTATATCCTATGAATTGGCAATCCCAATCATCCACATATCAGAAGTGCTACCAGCTTTTTGGCCATGTATTTAACTGTACTACCTTCCTATTCTTAATCTCACTCGCACGTGACATATTCTAGCGTCTCCAAAATTCAAATATCCTTTCAGCACAACTCCAGCAAGGCCTTTTCTTTAAAGTGGATAGACGTGATTATAAAAACGTAAGTGTGACCTCATTAACCAGGAAGGTGGAGCCCACTGACTCAGTCCAATGGCCACAGGATCTGATATCTATCACCTCCACCAAACCTGTTTGACAAGGTAGACATATGGACCATTTATTTGCAGATTGACGAGGATAAACAGAAGACTACAAAATGACAGAGCAGATGGATGTCATTCAGCCTGTTTACTCTGTTTTGCTATTAATTTGGATTTTAATTATTCTGTTCCTTTCAATGGCAGGGTCTTTACCCCAGCATCCCCAGCGGGTATGAGAGTGCCAAGTGTCATTGGGTGCACAGTCCTGTGAAGGGAGTATCTAGTGCCAGGCGATGGGGTGTGGGGAGTCCCAGGTTTGGCAAAGGAAAGGCTGCATGCAGTGAGGATGGACTGAGGAACTGAAAGAGATGGAATGGGTATCCAGGGACACTGCATTCAGCAAGATTCCTAAACACCCAGGGAACACGAGAATCATGGCTGCTTTTACAAAAGCTGCCACATTTACTGCATTTCTCCATGAAATATATGAAAATATACTGTAGATTGTAGAAATCCGAAGCAAATACAGAGACATCCTGTGGAGAGAGAAAGGAGGTAATGCTCCCAATGCAGACATGGGAAGAATGTACAATGTACACACAGACATATTCCAGAGATTGGAATTGAACCCGAGTCCCTATCACTGTGAGGCAGCATTGCTGTGCACAGAACTCTGGGTTGTTGCCGGTGCCACATGACAGTGAGACAAGGAACAGGGAGAGAGTTCAGTTGAACACGTGGCTGCAAGGATAGTGTATGAGGGAGGGCTTCAGGTATTTGGACAATTGGATTGCATTCTGGGGAAGGTGGGACCTGTACAATCAGGATGGGTTGCACCTGAACCAGAAGAGTACCAATATCCTGGCAGGTAGGTTTGCTAGCACTCTTCTGGAGGGGTGGGGGGTTTACATTTATTTGGCAGGGGGATGGGATCCGGACTTGTCGTCCAGAAAGTAGGTTAGCTGTTTTTCAGGATGTCCAAGAATGTAGGGAGGCTGTGGAGAAGGTAGCACTGACAGGGAATACTTGCGGATACAGAGATGGGCTCAAGTGTGTATACTTCAACACAAGGAATATCAGAAATAAGGTGGGTGAACTTAAGGCGTGGATCGGTACTTGGGACTACACTGTTGTGGCCATTACGGAAACATGGATAGAAGAGGGACAGGAATGGTTGTTGGAGGTTCCTGGTTACAGATGTTTCAGTAAGATTAGGGATGGTGGTAAAAAAGGAGGGGGTGTGGCGTTGCTATTTAGAAATGGTATAACGGCTGCAGAGAGGCAGTTCGAGGGGGATCTGCCTTTGGAGGTAGTATGGGCTGAAGTCAGAAATAGGAAAGGAGCAGTCACCATGTTGGGTGTTTACTATAGCCCCCCCCCCCCCCCCCCCCCACTAGCAACAGGGATGTGGAGAAACAGATTGGGAAACAGATTTTGGAAAGGTGCAGAAGCCACAGGGTAGTAGTCATGGGCGATTTCAATTTCCCAAATATTGATTGGAAGCTCTTTAGATCAAGTAGATTGGATGGGGCGGTGTTTGTGCAGTGTGTCCAGGAAGCATTTTCTAACTCAATATGTAGATTGTTCGACCATAGGGGAGGCCATATTGGATTGGTAACGAACCGGGACAAGTGATGGGCTTGTTAGTGGGTGAGCATTTTGGTGAAGGTGACCACAATTCTGTGACTTTCACCTTGGTTATGGAGAGAGGTAGGTGCGTGCAACAGGGTAGGTTTTACAACTGGGGGAAGGGTAAATATGATGCTGCAAGACAGGATCTGAGGAGTATAAGTTGGGAACATAGGCTGTCAGGAAAGGATGTCGTTGAAATGTAGAACTTTTTCAAGGAACAGATACGACGTGTCCTTGATATGTATGTACCTGTCAGGCAGGAAAGAGATGGTCGGGTGAAGGAACCTTGGTTGATGAGGGAGGTTGAATGTCTAGTAAATAGGAAGAAGGAGGCTTATAGAAGGATGAGGAAACAAGGTTCAGACAGAGCGCTGGAGGGATATCGGATAGCCAGGAGGAAGCTGAAGAAAGAGATTAGGAGAGCTAAGAGAGGGCATGAAAAATCTTTGGCAGGTACGATCAAGGATAACCCCAAGACCTTTTATGCGTATGTGAGAAACATGAGAATGACAAGAACGAGGGTAGGTCCGATCAAGGACAGTAGTGGGAGACTGTGTATTGAGTTGGAAGAGATAGGAGAGGTCTTGAATGAGTATTTTCCTTCAGTATTTACAAATGAGAGGGACCGCATTGTTGAAGAGGAGAGTATGAAACGGATTGGTAAGCTAGAGGAGATATTTGTCAGGAAAGAAGGTGTGTTGGGCATTTTGAAAAACTTGAGGATAGACAAGTCCCCCGGGCCTGACGAGATATATCCTCGGATTATGTGGGAAGCAAGAGAGGAAATTGAAGAGCCGTTGGCAATGATCTTTTCGTCTTCACTGTCAACGGGGAGGTACCAGGGGACTGGAGAGTGACGAATGTTGTGCCCCTGTTCAAAAAAGGGAAGAGGGATAACCCCAGGAATTACAGGCCAGTTAGTCTTACTTCGGTGGTAGGCAAAGTAAAGGAAAGGGTACTGAGGCATAGGATTTATGACTATCTGGAAAGACACTGCTTGATTAGGGACAGTCAGAACGGATTTGGGAGGGGTAGGTCTTGCTTTACAAGTCTTATTGAATTCTTTGAGAAGGTGACCAAACATGTGGATCAGGGTAGAACAGTGGATGCAGTGTACATGGATTTTATTAAGGCATTTGATAAGGTGCCCCTTGGTAGGCTTATGTGGAAAGTCAGGAGACATGGGATAGTGGGAAATTTGGCTAGTTGGATAGAGAACTGGCTCACCGGTCGAAGTCAGAGAGTGGTGGTAGATTGTAAATATTCAGCCGGGAGCCCAGTTATAAGCAGAGTTCAGCAGGGATCGGTTCTGGGTCCTCTGCTGTTTTTAATTTTTATTAATGACTTGGAAGAGGGAGTCGATGGGTGGGTCAGTAAATTTGCAGACGATATGAAGATTGGTGGAGTTGTGGATAGTGAGGAGAGCTGTTGTCGGCTGCAAAGGGACTTAGATATGATGCAGAGCTGGGCTAAGGAGTGGCAGATGGATTTCAACCCTGTCAAGTGTGAGGTTATGCATTTTGGAAGGACAAATAAGAATGCGGAATACAGGGTTAACGGTAGGGTTCTTAGTAAGGTGCAGGAGCAGAGGGATCTTGGGGTCTATGATCATAGCTCTTTGAAAGTTGCCACTCAGGTGGATAGAGTTTGTAAGAAGGCCGAGGGTGTATTAGCGTTCATTAGCAGAGGGATTGAATTAAAGAGTTGTGAGGTGATGTTTCAACTGTACAGGACCTTGGGAAGGCCACATTAGAGCACTGTGTGCAGTTCTGGTCGCCTCACTTTAAGACAGATGTGGAAGCTTTGGAGAGGGTGCATAGGAGTTTAGCCAGGATGTTGCCTGGAATGGAGAATAGGTCGTATGAGGATAGGTGGAGAGTGCTAGGCCTTTTCTCATTGGAACGGCGAAGGATGAGGGGTGACTTGATAGAGATTTATAAGATGATCAGGGGAATAGATAGAGTAGACAGTCAGAGACTTTTTCCACGGGTACAACAGAGTGTTACAAGGGGACATAAGTTTAAGGTGAAAGGTGGAAGGTATAGGGGGGATGTCAGGGGTAGGTTCTTTACCCAGAGAGTGGTGGGGGAATGGAATGCGCTGCCTGTGGGAGTGGCAGAGTCAGAATCATTGGTGACCTTTAAGCAGCAATTGCATAGATACATGGAGAGGTGCTTAAGCTAGGATAAATTTTCGTCACACCATCGTGGGCTGAAGGGCCTGTTCTGTGCTGTATATTTCTATGTTCTATGTTCTATGTTGCCCAATTATGTATAATTGCGGATAGTACAGTTAGAGGCATAGATAATATTCTCTGTGACCAGGATTGAGAGTCCTGAAGGTTGTGTTGCCTACCTGGTGCTTGAGCTTGGAATATGTCATCTGGAGTGCAGATGAACTTGGAGTGGGAGGGGAATTATTCGGTGGCCAGGGTTCGTGTAGGTACCAACGGGCTGGACAAACAAATGACAATGAGAAGAGGTATGGTAAATACAGAACTGAACTGTTATATCGGAATGCAAGCAGTGTAAGGAATAATGTAAATGAGCTTGTGACGCATACACAAATCGGCAGGTATGACGTGGTGGGCATCACAGTGACGTCCCTGCAAGAGGATCAGGATTGGGAGCAGAATATTCAAGGATATTGAATAGGCAGGTGGGCAGAGAAACAGATTGTTCTCCTTAATATAAAATGGAATTGGATCAATTAGAAGAAATGATGGTGAATTAGATGGTGGAGAATCTGTGTCGGTAGAATTGGGGAATCAAAAAGATGAAAAAATGCAATTGGAGTTACGGACAGGCCTCCAAACAGTCGTCAGAATCTGTGGTGCACGATATACCTGGAGATAGAAACATCTGTAGGAAAGGCAACTTGACAGTGATCATGTGGGATTTCATTATGCAGGTGGACTGGGAATTCAGTTTGTTAGTGCTTTGCAGGAAAAGGATTTTGTAGAATGTCTATGAGATGGCGTTTTGTCGCAGTTTGTGCAGGAAGATTAGATGAGGGGAGCTTTAGATGAAGGAAATAATAGGAGGCAGTGATCATAATATGATTGAATTTACTCTGCAATTTCAGATAGAGAAGTTAGAATCAGAGGTAATGGTATTACAGCTGAATAAAGGCAATTACAGAGGCATGAGAGAGGAGCTGGATAGAATTAACTGGGAGACGGGCCCAAAGGAACGACAGTGGAACAGCAATGACAGGAGATTTTTGGGCTAATTCAGGATGCAGCAGAGAATTATCCTGAGGAAAAAGAGGCATGGTACAGGGAGGATGAGGCAACCATCGCTGACTAGGGAATTCAGGGGCAGCATAGAAGTAAATGAGAACGCATATAATGTGGCGAGGGTCAGTGGGAAACCAGAGGATTGAGAAGCTTACAAAGACAAAACAGAGGGCAAACAAAATAAAATAAGGAGGGAGATTATTAAATATGGGGGTAAACTAGCCACTAATATAAAGGAAGTCTGTTAGAGCTTCTTTCAATATATAAAGTACAAAAGAGAGGCAAAACTGGACATTGGACTGCTGGAAAATGACACTGGAGAGGTAGTAGTGGTAAACAAGAAAAGGCCGAGGAACTGAAAAATCAGTTCACTGTGGAAGATATGAGTGATACCTTAACATTCAAGATAGTGAGGGGCCAGAGCTGAGTATGCTGGCCACCATTATGGATAGCATGCTAGAAAAATCTGAATGGCCTGCAGGTGGTTAAATATCTTGGACTGGATGGACTATCCCAGAGATATAAGGAAGATAGCTGTCGAGGGTGTGGGGGGATAGTGGTGAGCTTTCAAGAATCACTAGAGTAAGGAACGATCCCAGAACACTGGAAACCCACGAACGTGACACCCCATTGTAACAAGGGAGTGAGGAAAAAGACAAAAAGAAATCCACAATTAATAGCTTAACTACGGTCGTGGGTGAGATCCTGGAATTCATTGTGAAGGATGAGATTTCTGAATACTTCAAAGTGTTTGTTAAAAAGGGCAAAATCACTTTGGTTTCATCAAGGGAAGATCATGCCTGAAAAATCTGTCGGAATTATTTGAAGAGGAAATGAGCAGGCTTGATCAAGCACAGGCTATGGATGTTATCCACCTGGATTTCAAGAACGCCTTTGACAAGGTGTCACACAGGAGATGACTGAGTACGTTTAGGGTCCGTGGTGTTAGAGGCAAGGTAGTGTCATGGATAAAAGCTTTTCTGTCTGGCAGAAAGCAGAGAGTGGGGATAAAAGAGTACTTCTCAGGATGCCAGTAGGTGACAAGTGATGGTTTACAAGGCTCAGTGTTGGAATCGTAACTTTTTACTTGTTACGTCAATAATCTAGATGATGGAACTGAGCGTCCACTGGCTAAGATTGCAGACGATTCATTGATAGGCAGATGGACTATGTCCTATTGAGGAGGCGGAGAGACTGAAAAAGGAGATTGGCAGATGAATTCCAACGTTGGAAAGTGTGAGGTCATTCACTTTGGTACGAAGAATAGAGGTATGTTCCATTTTTTATATGGGGAGAAAATTCAGAAATCTGTAGTGCAAAGGGACTTGGGAGTTCTAGTGCAGGGTTCTCTCAAGGTAAACTTGCAGGTTGAGGCAGTAGTCAGGAGGGCAATTGCATTTATTATTTTTGGCATTTATTACGAGAGGAATTGAATATAAAACAGGTTGTATACATCTCTGGTCAGACCACGTTTGGAGTATTGTTCGAAAGTTTGAGCGCCATATTTCAGGAAGGGTATAGTGGCTCTGTAGCTTGTGCAGAATATTTTCACGAGAATGGTCATAGGATTGAAAAGTTTATCGTATGAGGAATGTTTGTGGGCTCTGGGTCTATCCTCGGTAAAGTTTAGAAGATGAGAGGGAAAGTAATGGAAGCGCAGGATGCTGAATTACCGGGATAGAGTTGATGTTGGTAAGATGTTTCCATTGGACGAGAGGTCGAGGACACAGACTTTGATGAAAGGGAACACCTTTTAGAACAGTGATAAGGAGAAATGTCTTTTACCAGCGAATGGCGAATCTTTGAAATGTATTACCACAGATGGCAGTGTATTATCTATATTTGAGACGGAGATAGATAGGTTCTTGATGATCCAGAGGATGAAGAATTACGAGGAGAAGCCTGGAGAATGGATTTGAGAAACCTATCAGCGATTATTGCATGATGGGCAGACTCAATGCGCTAACTGGCCTAATTTCTGTTCCTGTGTCTTTTAGACTTATATTCTAAACCTGAAGGAGTCACCTTGCATCTCTGAGAAGATGGATTCATGTTCTTCATGAATGTCAGATCCTGGAGGGCATAGTTAACTGTTTTAGATTGAACGTATTGTGGCTGCTGTCGGGGTGGTGGATAATATGACATTCAGTGCAGGATCACACACCTACTGCACTGTATTAATGTGGAGAGAGTTTATTCAAAACCTGGACTTCTCTGTCTCTCTCAATCACCGTGGGGAGTGGAGGTTGAAGTGGGTGGGCATAACGTCCTCAGAGGCACTTAAACTATCCAGAATCATTCATCCTGAGTGAAACAGCAGACATAGTATATATCACCTTCTCATTAGCTGTTTAAATGCAATCAGTGCTTACCCATCCCACTCAGTGTTCAATGCAATCATCTCTTATTCTCTGAAAGATCAAACTACTACAGATCAAACTTCACTTACTCCTTATGATGCCATTATCCCAGGGATTAATCTGGTAGAACTCCTGTTCACTCTCTTCGTGGTAAGGAGATCAGTCCTTGTAAAGGAGAGAAAATCTGTCCACAATACCCCAAATACTGCCTCAAAAAAAACTCTCAAGTTTGATCGCAATAATTCATTTCCCTCACTGAGCTGGCTCCGTTTCCTTCATGTGACAAAGGAAACCATTCATTTACAATGCATCACCACTGATGTGGAAAATCAAATATCCTTACATCTGTAGGTCAGCATCAATAAAGCCAGCACCAGAGGTGCCTATCGAGATGGACATCACTCCCAAGGAGAGACTCAATCACAAAGAATACGTCTAAAGCAGTGAATGGCCACCTACTTGAATGGTAATCAGATGTCGGATTATGGGAAACAGGCAGAAGAAGGGAGCTGCCTTCACTTTTGTTTTTCCCTCATGGGATGTGTGCATCCCTGATCAGACCAGCATGTTGTACTGACCTTGAACTGAGTGGCTGGTTCAGCTGTTCCACAGGACAGGAAAGAGTAAAACAAACTGCTGTAATTTTGCAGTTAAACTGAGACCTGACCAGGGAAGTATGAAACTATTGCCTTCTCTAATGGGCATCAGGCAAGCCGATATCAACAGATTGTTATTCTGTGGATCTAGATTACAAGCCAATGAAGTGACCACCATACATTATCTTCCAATCTTTCAGATTCTGCACAGGGAAAAAATTAAACATTTCAAGTTCAATTATTTTGCACCGCACACGTAGTAAGAAGGGGCTTGAAACATGTATCCAGAATTAACAAAGGCTCAAATAATGGTTTATTCAGAAGTTGCACTGAGGATGAGGAGACTGGGACGTTTTAATGTTTGTACTGGACAGGATTGGTATGTGGGGATGATATGGAGATATACACTTTGCATATCCTCGCATATTGGGAGTAATTTGTCAATAACAATTTGCTAGTTATTATTTCCAAGGAATAGAATCTTTGATTGGAACTGAAAAATTTGACTTGCACCTTTACAAAATTTACATATCATCAACATCAATTCAGTTCAGTCGACAGACAGAGTGACTTACCAGGAACACCAACTATAGCAAGAATAGGATAGTAGCCAGCTTGAATAACCATCAGTGCACCTTCAATCTGATATGCTAGTGATATCCAAGGCTGGGAAAGCCAGTAAAGACCATAGGATAAACTCCTGTCCATTGTTGGAACAGTGCAGTCTAATGTTCTCACAGACTGATTTCTCCTCCACCTCTCTGGAGCTGCTGATCCCTGTTACTGGTGTGGATTATGCTCCCGCTCATACTATGGGATAAAACACTGAAAGCATTCCCTTATTGATAGAAGAGAGAAACTCTCTCGGAATGATTTGGATCCACGGAGACTGACACAATCACAATGGCTGAACAAATAGCTCCAGTTAACCGAATGGAATTCAATACTGCTTTATTAAAGTTCAAAATAACTTTGAACCTTTATGCTTTCTAGGTGTGATATGTGAGTGTGACTGAAGGAAGGAATGTTGAAGATAGCAGATTGATTGTGTGTAATCATTCAGTCTACTTTGGACATGGAAGTAATGCCAGAGGCTTGACGGAACATAAACATGATTCTCTGCTCATAAATAGAGAAATAAATCCTGTAACTACAGATCAGTCATTGCAATATCTGTAAAACATTGAGAGACCAGCTTTTGTCCATGCTCTGATGGCAAATTGTGTCTAAGAAAACGAATGGCATGGATATGTTAACAGAGAATTGTAAGTGACAAACACAATTTAGATTGTTATTCCAGAATGAGACAGGGCAGGTGTGGGTTATGTTGTTGATGGTATCCATGCTAACAAACTGTGGTGACGTGTCATTTAATGGACTTCAATTACATTGTGATTATGACATTGGGGAAAGACAGAAGATGGAGAGGACTGGGGGACATGGTTGTTGAGAGTGGGTAGAGGGACAGTGATGTTTTCCAGTCACCAGTATTGGAACGTTATTCTTTATAACTCATATGAAGAACAGATTCAAGGATACATTTACAATGAAGAAATAGCAGAGACAATATTAATGAAATGCATTCATGCAATATAAAATACAGAAACAACATGATTTTCTGCATATACTAATATATGCAAAGTATAAAGAGGTAAGGTTGATAGAATGCACACCTGATACTGTGCTATATAAATTGAAATGATGATTACAAAACTAGGTAAATGGTGTGCAAACTTTATCGATTATTATTTCACCCACAGCTGAGATGCTTATTTCCCCTCAGTTAGTGAGTCCCCTGACAGAGATTCTCTGGCCTAGTCTCTCATACAGTACCGGGGTGTGGGGGGAAGGGGTGTCATCATTTCCTGTTGCTCATGGCACAGTCTATTTAAAAAGTCTGCTTTCCACATGGAACCAATCTATTGGCCGAATGGGTTCTGTTTAGTTGTCAGTAAATTATGTGATATTATTGGAAATAAATACTCTGGGATGACAGCCAGTATCAGCATAGTGCTGACAGGGTAAGGCGCCCAGACAAAGGGCTTACAGTCCAGAGGAATTTCTAAATAAAACTTCTAATTTCTATCTGCCCATATTTATATACTCTAATGCGATCTCCTGATCTGTCTAACTTCAAACTCATCTAACACCTCTCTCACTTAGTTAGTCACTCCCCTTTCTATCCTCTCTCAGTTTATCTCCCTTCAAATTCTTTCTCTCTGTTCATTTATCTAACACACCATTTATCTCCACACACTCTCTCTATCTCTGTTTGTGCTGTTGGAGAGCTTGTGACACCTCGATGGGCTGAATGGCCTCCATCTGTGCTCTAATAATTCTGAGGTTCTCTGACCCACACTAAATACTTTAGGTGCCTGGACAGACATGCTGGTCTGGTGACACGTACAGTGCACAGTCAGCCATTCTTCCTTCCTGTTCTTTTCTGATGTGCAGCTGCCTTGAAATGCCTGTTCAAACGAAACAATATACGGGTCACTGTAGCGGACAGCTGCAACTGACAACCGGATGCGGCAGAGACAAACCATTATAAATGCCGGAGGAAAGATCACCGAAGCGCTTCACAGGAGGCTCCCAAGCACTGAGGATGTCACCTAGACAGGGGACGAAATGTCTGCAACACAAATTCCCAGCTCGGCGAACAGAACCATAACAAATGTTTCAGTAGTTCCAATTTGAGCACCTCGATGGGACAGGTTGTCTGATTTGAACATGAACAGGAAAGTAGTGTTTCTGATGATGAACATTTTAGACCTTTCTGCTATTAGAAGGGTGATCAGTGTTCCATGAAATATTATTGCTGAGCGCTGTGATAAATTTCACCTGTTTTGTTAAATTCAACAATATTAGCGTTGCAGGATCGATCCTTCAAAAATACGGGACTGAAGATGACAATCATCGTAGATACAATGTACTCCCGCCAGATGAGACTCACAGATAGCAGCTTATATTCAACATATTACTGCGCTACTGGTTAACACTGAATCCTCCCACCATTCATATTACAGGGGTTACCATTGACCAGAGGGTGAAGTCAAATCAACATACAGATACAAGGATTACAAGAGTAGGTCTGGGATTTACAATTCTGCACTGAATAATAGACTGTATGACCATTAGGGCATGAGATATAGCAATAGATATAGGCCAATCAGCCTATCTCTTCACTCTGAAACTGTGCCATTTTGTCTTAGTCTCTAAAACTAGTGGAATTATCTTCTATACTCTAACTGTATCAATCGATGCAGTAATCGATCAGTTTCAATCAGTTGCGCCCCCTCCCATTCTTCTAAATTCCATTGAGTACAGACATAGAGCCCTCAACTGCCGCTCATATCACAAGCCATCATTCCCAGGATACCCGTAGATCCTTCCCCAGAACAGCTCACAATAATCCAAATGCTGTCTGACCATAGCCCATTACATTCTCAGCAGTATGTCTCCGCCCATGTATTCTCACTCTCTTGAAATGAATGTTAGCATTGCATTTGCTTTCCTAACAGCCAACTGCACCTGCGCATTAACCTTAAGAGAGGGTGAGGACTCCAAACTCCTTTTGTGCTTCAGATTTCATGAAGCCTTTTAGAACATAGTATCTGCCTGTATTCTGCTTACTGAAGTGCATAATCTCACATGATCCCATGTTGTGTTCCATCATCCACGTGTTTTCCTAGTGTCCTAATCTGTCCAACTCTTTCTGCAGCCTCCCCACTTCCTCAATATCACCTGCCTAACCAATTATCATTGTATCATCTGCAAACCTGGTAAAACTGCCGTCAGGTCAGATGGTTCACGTAAATGGTACTTCCTGACTACCTAAGGAAGGTCCCCCATTGGAAAGGCACAACGCTCAAGATGATTGACTCCATTCAGGTTAAAGCAGCATGACTGGAATTACACCTGCCAAGTCTTCACTCCTTGCACCACTGGCACTGACACCCTGCCCACCATTTTATTATGAATTGACCCCATTATGGTGACACAGAACTTGATGGCGCACGATCCCAGTCTATCAATGGCAAACTGCCTCAATGCTGACTGTGTGGTGCTCACACCGACCAATGTCATTGTGTGTTGAAGACAACAGAGGGAGGTGAGGGGAGGGGATGTCGGTCATAAATGACTGCGTGACTGTCACTGAGGGCTGACATTAGCCGTGAAAGCCCCAGATGTTGTTGTGGTTCTGTTCGCCGAGCTGGAAGTTTTTGCTGCAAACGTTTCGTTCCCTGGCTAGGGAACATCATCAGTGCTATTGGAGCCTCCTGTGAAGCGCTGCTTTGATGTTTCTTCCGGTATTTATAGTGGTTTGTTCTTGCCGCTTCCGGGTGTCAGTTTCAGCTGTAGTAGTTTGTATGTGGGGTCCAGGTCGATGTGTCTGTTGATGGATGTTCTTGCCGTTTCCGGGTGTCAGTTTCAGCTGTAGTGGTTTGTATATTGGGTCCAGGTCCATGTGTCTGTTAATGGAGTTAGTGGATGAAGGCCATGCCTCTAGGAATTCCCTGGCTGTTCTCTGTCTGGCTTGTCCTATGATGGTAGTGTTTTCCCAGTCAAATTCATGTTCCTGGTTGTCTGAGATGTACCTGTGGCTGTTGTCACCGCTGCAGGCAAGGTCAGTCTTTCAGTGAAATCAAAGAAAGTGATGGGCCTGGACAGTGTTTCTGGCTGAGCACACAGATCCTGTTTGTACCAACTAGCAGAGGTATTCACATACAACTTCAGCTTCTCCCTCCAGAAGATGAAGTCCCAAACTGATTGAAGAAGGCCATCATCATCCTTGTAAGTGAGAAAGCATATGGAACATGCCCTTAGAGACGACAATCCAGTGACTCCAACCTCAATAATTATGAAGTGCTTTGAGAGGCTGGTTATGGCCTACACCAACTCCAGTATCCCAGCCTGACCTGCTGCACTATAGTTTGCCGACTGATGTAACGGATTCACAAAGGATGCCATATCCGAGCCGGCACGCATACCTGGAACATCTGGACAACAAGGACACCTACACCAGACTCCTGCTCATTGACTAAAGCTCCACCTTCAAAATCATTATCCCTTACAGAATAATCACAAAACTCCGAGACCTTGGTCTCGGTTCCATCCTCTGCACCTGGCTCCTCAGATTTCTGACCCACAATCGTGAAGATAGGTTAAAACCACCTCGTCCACAATAACAATCAACACGAAAGCTGCAGAAGGACGTGTTCTCAACACCCGACAATACTCCCTGTACACCCATGGCTATACCCTCAGCTCACTACTGTCCTCCCTATACACGCATGGCTGTGCCCTCAGCCCACTACTGCCCTCCCTATGCACCCATAGCTGTACCCTCAGCACTTTACTGTACGCCCTGCACACCCATAGATGTGACCTCAACCCCCTACTGTATTCCCTGTACACCCACGTCTGTGCCCTCAGCCCCTTACTGTATTCCATGTATACCCACGTCTGTGCCCTCAGCCCCTATGGTACTCCAGGTACACCCACGGCTGTGTCCTCAGCCCCTTAGTGTGTTCTCTGTACACTCACGGCTGTGTCCTCAACCAACTACTGTTATCCCTGTACACACACGGCTGTGTCCTAAGCCCTCTAATGTCCTCCCTGTACACCCACGGCTGTGTCCTCAGTCCCCTACGTACACCCTATACAGCCAAGGCTTGGTCCTCAGTCCCCTACGTAATCCCTATACAGCCAAGGCTGAGTTTCCAAATTCCAAACAACGCCAGCTACAAGTTCGCTGATGACATCACTATAGCAATACGGATATTAAACAACAACGAATCAGAATGCAGAAAGGAGATATAGGGCTTGGTGGCAAGGTATATTGAAAATGACCTCTCTCTAATCCGGCAAATGTAAAGGACTGTTCACTGACTTTATGAAGAAAGGAGGGGAACATACTCCATCTACATCAACCATTTGAGGGAGTGCAGAGCATGAAGTCCCTCGGAGTAATGATAACTCACAACCTGTCCTGAACTTCTCACATAGGTCCAATGGTCGGGAAGGTTCAACAATGCCTCTCCTTCCTGAGGTGGTACAGGAAATTCAGCATTCGCTACTTCTACACATGCACCATTGAGAGTATATTGTCCCGGTGCATAACAGCCTGGTATGGTAACTGCCCCAGTCAGGACCGTGAGAAACTATAGAAGGTTGGGTGTACAGCACTGACCAACATGGACTCTAACATCCCAACCAATGATTCCATTTACATGGCTTGTTGCCGCAGAAAAGCTGCCAACATCTACCCCAGATTACTGAGCGAAGGGAGACAGGAAATAGCTGGGGCATTAACAGATATCTTTGTAGCATCCGTGAACACGGCTGAGGTCCTGGAAGACTGGAAAATTGTTAATCCCCTTGTTTAAGAAAGGTAGTAGGGACAATCCAGTCAATTATAGATCGGTGAGACTGATGTCAGGGGTAGGGAATCTGCTGGAGAATATACTGAGGGTTAGGATCTACTCTCATTTGGATGAAAACAGACTTATCAGTGATGGACAACATGGTTTTGTGCAGGGAAGGTCATGTTTTAACAACTCAATAGAATTCTTTGAGGAAGTGACAAAGTTGATTGATGAGGGAGATACTGTAGATGTCATGTACATGGCCTTCAGGAAGGCTTTTGGTATGTTTCCCCATGGTCGGGTTATGGAGAAAGTGAAAGTCACATGGTGCGTTAGCTTCGTGGATAAAGAACTGGCTGGGCAACAGGAGGCAGAGAATAGTGGGGGAGAGAGTTTCTCAGAATGGAGAACTGTGACCAGTGGTTCCATTGAAGATGTTTCTGGAAAGATACATGAATGGGCAGGGAGCAAATGGATACTCACAACCTGAAAATAGGCGACAGATTTAGATAGAGGATTTGGATCGGCGCAGACTTGGACCATCAAATGGCCTGTTTCTGTGCTGGAATGTTTGTTCTAACATTGTCAAAGACCCATCACATACCAGTAAGGGTCTCCCACAACCTCTTCTATCAGGCTAAAAGATGTGGAAGCTTGAAAACACTGAGCAGCTGTTTCAGTAACAGCTTCTTCCTGGTTGTTATTAGACTGATGAATGTACTCTCTAATCTCAGATAATACTGATCTTGTTCATGTTGATCTCGCCTCGCGCACGCTCTGTGCAGCGTAACCTATATGCCTCTCAGGCATGTTTTACAACCATTGTTCTGCACATCCTTGCTTACTAAGATCAGCCTGTACACCTTGCTACAGATCAAAGTAAATCCTCATCTCCCTCCCGCCAGCTCACTCCGAACTCTGTCTGGTCCTCACCCCGAGCACCTCTCATTCCCCATCCCCAGCTCACTCTGTGCTTTGTGTCTCACTATTTCTCTCACACTGTCTGTTTCCTTGTATTTTCCTTTTCTCTGTCTTCTGTTTCTTTCCATGAAATGACTATCTCCCCTTCTCCCTGTCCATGGGGGTGTATGTTTCTTGTTTTGTTTCCTTTCTCTGTTTTACTTACTGTCCTTCTAGTTACCTCGCTGTGTTCTCTCTCTCCTTTCCGTGTCTGTCTATTTCTCCCTCGTTGTGATGGTGATGGCTTCTCTATTCTTTTGAAGCATGTGATGGCTCTTTGGTTGGATGTTGGCAATAAAATAAACTTCCAGATGAAGGGCTTATGCCCGAAACGTCGAATTTCCTATTCCTTGGATGCTGCCTGACCTGCTGTGCTTTAACCAGCAACACATTTTCAACTGTGATCTCCAGCATCTGCAGACCTCATTTTTTACCCGAAGATTTTAACCTTCTGCGAATCCTCATGCGAGGATGCCTTCCTTGAAGAAGCTCTCTTCCTCCCTCTACAAGGATTTCAGTGAGTCTCTCTCTCACTGCACCCCCCAGGTCATCTCCTCTGCACAGAAACTCTTCAGCCACGTTCTCAAACAGTTTCCTGATGAAGGGCTTATGCCCGAAACGTCGAATTTCCTATTCCTTGGATGCGGCCTGACCTGCTGTGCTTTAACCAGCAACACATTTTCAACAATAAAATAAACTCACCTGTGTTTTGGTATCTTGTACATAATTTAAATTTATTGGTTAAATTTCAATTGTTGTCAAAAAAGCAACCAGAACTTGGATATCCATTTAACAGCCAAATATACATCTAACAAATGTTACATCTAAATATATTGGAACTACCTTCTCCCAGTGCTCGGCATACTGGCAACTTAAAGCATTCTATTCTTGTGCATAATAGTGTGATGGTAACAGCTCTTCACAAGACCATAAGAAACTACAGACGGTTGTGCGCACAGCCCAGACTATCATGGAAGACAACCTTCCATCCATTTATACTTCTCATTGTCAGCGAAATGCTGGCAAGATCAAATATCTCTCCAAAACCGGTAATGATCTCCTACAACCTCTTCCAAAAGGGAGAAGATACAGAGGCTTGAAAACATGGACCAGCATGCTCAGGAACACATTCTTCCTTACCTTAATTACACTGACGAATTGAAATCTCGAACTTTTCAAATAATATTAATCTTGTGAAAGTCGATCTTGCTTTTCACACCTCCTGCACAGCTGTCACCTTGTGTGTCTCACTCTGTGTAAGTGCCATTGAGGCTCAAGGTCTTCTCAAGGGCAAGAAAATGAGTGAACTAATGCTGCCCAGCCATTGGTACCTATTTCACATTAATAAATTTAAGAAGATGACGACACTCAGTGAAGACAGACAAGTGGGATCAAATCGCTTTAAACGTGATCTTAGATATATACAGGTTTCCTTCGGTATCTGAAAGTAGAGTGTTCCTACAAAACCTTTCATAAGCTGATATGGCATAAAGCAAAGTAACATTAATTTATGTGGGAGAACAATCATCTTTCTTGGGAAAAGTGAAAATCCTCTTCAGATTTCTTTTGGTTATTGAAAACAGGACGTAATGGAGGTTTTTCGGAAACTGAAGTGGCAAAAAACGAATTTTTGAAAAGCGGGATGTACATGTACCGGCATGGACATGATATTCAGGAAGATGGGAAAAGTTAAAAATAAATAAGGTGAATCTCACATTTTATTTCCATCCCAGCTGATTAGCAATCGCTTTGTTTGCTCTTTTTCTTCTAACTCTCTTTTTCTCTATCGATTTAACTCACTCCTCCTCCCCTTCAAAGCAGACTTCCCTGTCACCAGCATTATTCACACTATTTTCCAACTATTTTCAGTTCAGAGAAGCTCCCCAGCACTTTCTGTACTTTTCTTTGCATTTATTATACAATTTCAGATCTCCAGCATCTTCTTTTATTTGGTTTAATCTTCAAAGTCACTTGAAACAATGTCTTTTGTTTAATAAGCTTTGCTCCTGAATTATATCCAGCGACATTCCTACTCTGACACATTGTCCTAACCATGAAGTAACGTCTGAGACAAGAACAATTTTGCGATTGAAATACTTGTAACTGGAAAAGTGGCCAGAAAAGAGCTTGAAACATTAAGTCTGAATTTTGCCAACGTGCAGCCACTGGGTTGTTCAGCCACTGCACTGACGCAGAGATGGACATTGGGGATATTATGAGCTGGTAGTGGACAGGGTTGGTGACAGAGGGAACATGGGACATACTTCAGTTCAGGGCAAAAGGGGATCTCGAGGTTGTTCACAGTTTTGTTCTCAGATGTTTGTAAGTGGTCTGCAATTCAGATGAATGGAGACAGCAATTTGAATTGAAGATAATAGTTTCTTTCTTTGACAAATATAGATAACAGAAATTGCAATGAAGTTCAAATTTGTTTATGGGATTAATGAATGGGCAGAGGTAGAGAACACCATCAATAGTGAGAATAGGTTAGTAACACACCCTCCATCCCGCCCAAAATGATATTCAGCACCACTAATATCCGATATGGTAGAAATTCCCAATAGAGGGAAATGTTGAAAAAGACCCAAGGAAAACCTCCTCTCCATTGGTGTAATTATCCAGTCCATTATTCTCAGATTCAGACCTGTCCTCTCCACGTCGGTGCAGCTGCTGATCTCTGTTACTGTTGGAGCTGATGCATCTGCGCATACACTGGGATACTGCACTGTCACCAAGAGGAGAGGGAAAACCTCCAACGACACAGTTGCATTGCATGGAGACTGATAGCAATCACAGTCACTGAGCAAACAGTTCTAGCTTTCAATACAGCACATTCAGTTCACAATATAACTGGACTGAACTGGATGCTGACATTGCTGGCCTTTGGTCACATCTCCCATCACCAATTGCTCCAGTGAAGTCAGTTGTGAGGGTGAATGATGGATGTTTTCTTATTGCAGGCTACATGACTCTGCTCTGTTGTACGTTTGCAATGCTGTAAGCATCTTACCCAGAATTTAAGCCGCTCCACTAGAAAAAGAAACACAGTCAGGATGTTGTTACTGTGCTGATCTCTCCTCCATGGGAACAAACCAGCCAACACACTGTCACTGGGAACAGTTGCCCTGAACATAGACAGGAAGTGTAGACTTCTCTGAATGTTCCTCTCACTGCTCTAATAAAGAAACGTTGGACCTCCCATTCATAACATGCTTCAGTAATTAATTTATACAAATTGACAAACATCTTAACGCAGTTTTACTTGCTGTAAAACAGTCCAAAACCAAAAGTGGACTTATTCATTAAGACTTATCAGGTCAGGTTTAGCTAGGAATTATGGCGGAATGGGGGCAGTGGCTGTGGAGACTGCATGGGAAGTACAATGATATTCCCCAGTTATCATCACTCTTAACGTCAGATAGAATTGAATATAGTTCACAACAAGGAACGTGCCAACGTTTGGGAGATGCAATGCTGAATGACAATATGAACTGAACAGGATCATTTTAAATGCGATAAACTGAACTATATTTTATATACACACCATTTAATCATTGGGAATACAGATTGAGTAGGGTCATCACACCTGAAACATTAACTTTGATGTCTCTTCACAGATACAGCCAGACCTGCTGAGCTTTCCCTCCAAAGTCTGTTTTTGTTTGAGATTGATCATATTGTTCATATCTGGCAGAATGCTTACAATTAAAAGCAGATCCTAATAACAAAATGGACAGGGCTACGGGGACTATACAGGACAATAATGGTAGAAATATCGCTCATTCCAAACTGGAAGAGACAATGGGCTGAGTTTTCACCACCTTTCTGCAATAATTCTATGTAATGCATTAAAAGCTTTTGGAGATTGGGGAGACAAGCTAGTTCAATGAAGGACACAGAATGTTCCATCATCAAAAATTATTCCTATTATTTCATGAAGTTCAGCTGCCTCTCAAATGCATTTTCAAACAAAATAGATTTCCAGAGATTTCCAGAAATTTACAAGATGTTCAGAATGTTTTTGTACTTTCTATCTTAAAGAGGAAACAGATTTCGGCTGTAATTCAGGTGTCACTGACACACCAACTGTAATAGAAACAAGAAAGTGCCACATTGTCCAAATATTACCAAGGTCAACATGTAGACCTGTCAAGAAACATGAAATACAGAGATAATGGAAACATGAAAAACAAACAGAAAATGCTGGAGAAACGAAAAAGATGAAGAAGAATCTGCAGAGACAACAGAATTAACATATGTCATATGATGTGACACTGTTCTGAAAAGTCATGTTGGAATCTCTGCTGAGATGTTGCCAGATCTACTGAGTTTCACTCCAGCTCTTTTGATTTCTTTCTTCTTTCTGAACTGTGACTAAGTGTTGGTCTGAATGATAGCAGCAAAGAATATCGAATAACTTGTTATGAACATTAAATGAGAAATTAGAAAGTTCCTATTTTTGACAGGTCTCTAAATATCGGTGACGTATTGCATTGTGAGAACTTGCGATGAAAATGTTGAAACAAAACAGGAGTTGCTGTAAATGCTCAGCAGGTCTGGCAGCATCTATGCCGACAAATCAGAATTAACGTTTCAGGTCCAGTGCCCCTTCCTCAGAACTGATGGTAACACGGAAAATGTTGGTTTATATGTAGAAGAGACTGGATAGCTCTTAATGGAGACTGTTAGTAGCTAACAATAGAGTATGAGTATTGGAAAGCTATATGACAACTCGAGGAGAAAGTGAGGTCTGCAGATGCTGGAGATCAGAGCTGAAAATGCGTTGCTGGAAAAGCGCAGCAGGTCAGGCAGCATTCACGGAGCAGGAAATTCGACGTTTCGGGCAAAGTAGGGCTTCTTCCCGAAATGTCAAATTTCCTTTTCCTTGGATGCTGCCTATATGACAACTCGGCCTGGTGTATGGGTAGGGGGCTAGGACATAGGGGAGTTCAGGCTCGAAAATTATTGAACTTGATTATGAGTCGAAAGGGCTGTAGGGTCCGCACATGGAAAATGAGGTGTTCTTCAAGCTTGCGCTGAACATTTCTGGAACACTGCAGCAAGCCAGACACAGAGATATCGGCCAGGGAACAGGATGGGCTGTTAAACTGTCAGGCAATTGAAAGCTCAGAGTCATTTGCAGTGGTACAACTTGGATGTTCTGTGAAGTGGTCACCCAGTCTACTCTTCATTTCCCCGATGTAGAGGAGACCACATTGTGAGCAGCGCATGTAGTAGACCAGATTTTGGGAAATGTTGGTAAGGTGCTGCTTCATCTAGAGGGCATAGTTGGGCCTTTCGATACTTATGAGGTGGGAGGTAAATGGGAAAATGTTACACCTCTGGCAGGGGAAGAGAAGTGGACCTATGTTGAGAATGAATAAAGAGTAGACCAGTGTGTCCTGGAGGGAATGATCCCTCTAGAAGGTGGACAATGGGGGAGAGGTGAATATGTGCAGGTGGGGGCATCTCGCTGGAGGTGGGGGAAATGAGGGCTGATTATCCTCTGCAAGTGAATGTTGCTGGAATAGTAGTTAAGGACAAGGGAAACGCCGTTGCTATAGGGAAGGGGAGGGAAAAACTTGAAGTGCAGGAGATGGGTCAGACTCGGTTGAGGATCCTGTTGACAACAACGATGGGGAATCCCTTGATTGCGCAACAAGGTGGACATTTCAAAGGCCTCCTTGTTGAATTTAGTATCAGAAGCAATGTGGTGGAGACGGAGGAACTGGTGGAATGGAATTGAGTCTACGCAGGAAACTTGGTGTGAGGACGTATACTCCAGGAAGCTGTGGGAGTCGGTGGGTTAATTCTGGACATCAGTGGCTTGTATATCCCCAGAAATGGAAGCAAAGATGTTGAGGAAAGGAAGGAAGGAGTCAGATATAGACCAGATGAAAGTGATGGAGGGGTTCAAATTCCAAGCGAAATCGGTGAACATTTCCAATTCCGGACAAGATAGAGACGCAGCAGCGATGATATCATCGATATACCGGACAAACATTGTGGATGTGTGCTGAAATAGAACTGGAACAGGGAATGGTCTACGTACCCCAAGGAAAAACAGGCATACGTGTGTATCCATACACTTCCTCTGTGTGGCAGGAGAAGGCTGAAGCAATTGGTCTGCCCAGGCAGTTCTCTTTGTGAATTTTAGCGGGGAGATAGAAGTGAGCACTGTTATCAGAGGACCATCAAATTTGGGGCAGTTAGGGGGAGGGGTGAGTGGGGCAGGAATTCCCAGATGAAATATGGTCAGTTATCATAGTTGATAAAATGCCATGATGTGCCGTGGTAGGGTCATAGTGGAGGGGGAGATTAGAGGAGGTATCTGAGAGTGGGCGTTCTACCTCTGCAATTTCGAAATCAGTCCCCCAGACTTATCGGGACAGGCTGAGTAACACAGTCAGGGTTGGATCTGAGCACATGGAGTGTAGACTGTTCGGACAGTGAAAGGTTGGATTTGGCGAGGGGAGTGCAGAGAAATTAAGACAATCAATGTCATGTGGAGATTTCTCAATGAACCGATTTAGTTCAGGTAAAAGCCAGATGGAGGGAGAGTGTTGTAGCTGGGTAACAGGGTATATGGGACAGGGAGAGGAATCTTGCCGACATAAATGGGCTCTGAGGCGAAGATGTCAGAAGAACTCAACTTAATGTCATGCCTAAAATTCTTTAAAGTGGGGGCACAGAGAAGTAAAGTGCAGATATTTGCTAAGTACAGAACATTCAGCATCAGAGAGTGGAAGTTCAGGAGGGATGGTGAATAAACGACAGGAGGTGGAGTTGGGGGAGGGATGGAGTCAAAGGGCAGGGTATGGGAGTGGAGGAAGTTTCCAGAGGGTCACGGGCATCTCCGCGTTGTTGCAAATTGTGTGCCCAGTACATCTGGTCAGCACGGCGAATGAGCCGGTCAATAAAGTGTGAGTGGCAGAAGAAGTGTGTGAAGGGAGATCATCAGTGGACGAGTATGTAGCAGCAGAAGGGGTAGTGCAAGGGAAGTAGGAGTGTAAGGAAAGAGTAGGACGGAGGAGGAAGAATGGCAGATGAAGTTTTAGTGACAGGGAAAAGTTTGTTTTTGAGGTAGTGAGATTGGATGAGAAAACATCACTGTTCAAGAAAATCGGGATCTGGTTTCCATTCAAAATATATAAAGGATTTCTTGTAAGTTTTCGTCTATCACTTGATTCTTGTTCAGGTTGGACATGTATTACATATTTCTATATCTCCATCAAGTGCAGACGACATTTTTCTTTGTCCCCTACGGTGGTGTTTCAATATTTTTGATTTTATTTGCAGTATATATTTGCTTCCAATTCATGGTGGATATGAGAATATGATTTGATCTTCTGCAGTTGGCCCATAACATAGAATTTATTTGAATATTTATGCTCATCACACTCGCTGATTTAAACAAACAATGAATTAGTACATGTCCATTCTGCAGATTAAATAAATTCTTCAGCTCTAGCAATTGCAGGGAATGTAACAAAGAACAGCTCCACTGCAAGGTGCCAATCCCTAGTTTTTCCTAAAGTATTTACAGTGCTTCTAAATAAAACATGCAGAGGGGCAGAGTGTAAAAGGTGAATTCAACTCTGAGTCGAAAATGCCATTTGTGGTTCCCTCGTAAAATGTGTTAACTACATCACTCATAAATTCACCAAAATAAGAAAAGCAAGAGACTGGAATTGTCAAATAATCCTCTTAATAACATCTGGAGAACAGAAAGGAAATCACGGTTTGTTTGTGATATTCAGAAATGACGATTGTGAGAATGTGGAAGGTGGGGAGCAGTGGAATGATGACCAATGTTATGGATGACACAAAGATGACGTGGGTGGATCACAGTCAGGAGGAAGGTGTTAGGCTATAGGAGGATAGAAACAAATTATGCAGATAGCCAGATCAATGGCCTGATGAAATTTAACACCGATAAATTGGGAAGATGCAAGTCAGAAGTAACAAGACAAGTGAGTACTCAAAAGTGCATATGAAAGAGAAGGGCTTATTTTGCTCGTTTATTCTTTGCAGCAGGGAAAATTGAGAAGGGAACATGGTACAGGTGTACAAGAGCATAAGAGGTATGGAAAGGATGAACAGACAAAGAATCAAAAACAAAGGGATACACTTTTAAAGCGAAAGGCGGGGGATTGAGAGAGGATTTGTGGAATGCCTTTCAAACTGAGAGGGGAGTATGAATCTGGAATACGTTGTCTAGGAGAATGGTTGAGGCAGGTAACCACACAAACGTTTAAAAGGCCTTTGGATATGCACTTGCTGGCACTGACGTGATAGGCCTGTTTTTCATTGCAGGATTCTTTGCAGTGGCAGCCATGGACACTCTGGTATATTCTGAAACAATAAGCAATGGCAGATGCTGCTTTGTTCCTTTGACTGTACTCAGTAAGTGGCTACATTACAAACCAGCATCATGTCATGCAGCGTCAGCACTTACTCAACCAAAGACAGCCCAACCATCTCTGGGAATATCCAGGGTAATTCACATGCTCTTTGCAAGCACTGTCCAACAGCAGCTCTGATATTATTCTTGCTGTTTGCCACCATTATTATAGTCACAGCCATAACTTGAACACAGCATTTCCTCCAATATAATACAGACCCTCATCAATAAGAATGTTATTACTCTGAAGCATAATAAACTATTTCCCAGGTATTCACTTTGACAGACAGCAGGTTTTCCTGTGTTTTTTTGCCAGTTGTTTCTCACAGAATTCACCCCCCAACCTTTTTACACTTTAACATCTTCTTGTGCACTATCTCCCTGATCTCACACACCTCACTCCCTCACATTCTCCACACTCTCCATTCTTATTGATGAATCTCTGAAAAATCTGTGCCTTACCTCGATAATTTATTCCAACTCCCAACTCACATTTTCGACTGATTTGATTCCTTCGCTCGGCATGGTCATGAAACTGGCCGTGCCTGATGTCCTATTCAACTCGACCTTCAGGGTGGAATGCTATGCTTCTCGAAATTTTCGTGCATGTATCTGTTTGGCTTGTCCTAGATGGACGTGCAGATGCAGTCGAAATGGTGTATTTTCTCATCTGTATGTAAGGATACTAGTGATAGTGGTTTATGTCTGTTTTTCTGGCTAGTTGTTGTTCATGTATCCAGATGGCTAGTTTTCTGCCTGTTTTTGCGATGTAGTACTTGTTACAGTTCTTGCAAAGCTTATTCTTCCTGGAGCAGAACAGACAAATATGTGAACTTATTGCGGTGCTCAAAAGTTTCAAAAGATGTAAAACAGGAGTACTCCGTTTTCGTTGGTTGGCATTACAGCATCAATGAGTTCTAATATCAAGATTATCAGCAAAAGAGCCAGGAGTGAGATAAGGAAAGTCTTCTTTATTCAGAGTGTTGTTAGGATTTGGAATGAACTGCCTGGGAGAGTTGTGGATGAGCCAGACCTCTGTGGTGGGCAAAGTTGTTGGAGGGAATCCTGAGGGACAGGATGTACATGTACTTGGAAAGACAAGGACTGATGCGGGATAGTCAACATGGCTTTATGCGTAGGAAATCATCCACCACGGACTTGATTGAGTTTTTTGAAGAAGTAACAAAGAGGACTGATGAGGGCAGAACAGTAGATGTGATCTATATGGACTTCAGTGAGACGTTCAACAAGGTTCCCCGTGGTAGACTGATCAGCAAGGTTATATTTCATGGAATACAGGGAGAAGTAGCCATTTGGATACAGAACAGGCTCAAAGGCAGAAGACAGAGGGTGGTGGTGGCGGGTTGTTTTTCAGACTGGAGGCCTGTGACCAGTGGAATGCCACAAGGATCGTTGCTGGCCCATCTATTTTTTGACATTTACATAAATGATTTGGATGCGAGCATACGAGGTCCAGTTGGTAAGTTTGCAGATGACACCAATATAGGAGGTGTAGTGGACAGCGAAGAGGGTTTCCTCAGATTACAACAGGATCTGGACCAGATGGGCCAATGGGCTGTGAGGTGGCAGATGGAGTTTAATTCAGATAAATGCGAGGTGTTGCATTTTGGGAAAGCAAATCTTAGCAGGAATTATACACTTAATGGTAAGGTCCTAGGGAGTGTTGCTGAACAAAGAGACCTTGGAGTGGAGGTTCATAGAACCTTGAAAGTGGAGTCGTAGGTAAATAGGATAGTGAAGAAGGCATTTGGTATGCTTTCCTTTATTGGTCAGAGTATTGATTACAGGAGTTGGGAGGTCATGTTTCGGCTGTACAGGGTATTGGTGAGGTCACTCTTGGAATATTGCTGCAATTCTGGTCTCCTTCCTATCGGAAGGATGTTGTGAAACTTCAAAGGGGTCAGAAAAGATTTACAAGAATGTTGCCATGGTTGGATTATCTGAGCTACAGGGAGAGGCTGAACAGGCTGGGGCTATTTTCTCTGGACCATCCGAAGCTGAGGGGTAACCTTATAGAGATTTTAAAAATTATGAGGGGCATGGATAGGATAAATAGACAAAGTATTTTCCCTGGGGTGAGGGAGTCCAGAACTAGGGGACATAGGTTTAGGATGAGTGGAGAAAGATATAAAAGAGACCTAAGGGACAACATTTTCACACAGAGGGTGGTACGTGAATGGAATGAGCTGCCAGAAGATGAGGTGAGGGCTGGTACAATTGCAACATTTAAGAGGTATTTGGATGGGTAAATGAATCGAAAGGGTTTGGAAGGATATGGGCCGGTTGCTGGCAGGTGGGACTAGATTGGGTTGGGATATCTTGTCGGCATGGACAGATTGGACCGAAGTGTCTGTTTCATGACTATAACTGGGTATGTATTTGGAAATGTGAATTTAACAGGTTGCAGATAAAAGGGCTGGCAAATTAGAGGGGTTTGGGAGACACTTCTGGAGCTTCTGCACACACAGTGGCCAATGGCCTCCTCCTGTACTTAAAAGTTTTGCACATGTGTCTGATGTGAATAAAAGTCAGTATCCAATTATTTCCCATTGTAAATGCTCGCGAATATCTGATTATTTAGTGCAGCAAAAGCATTTAAAATGTAATTATTGCAAGGCCAGCATCATTATATAGTCTAATTATTGCACAGAACATGAATATTTTAAATGTTTAAAGTTTGTGAGACGATTTGTAGCTCGGCTGCTTGTTGTTATGGTTCTGTTCGCCGAACTGGGAATTTGTGTTGCAGAGGTTTCGTCCCCTGTCTAGGTGACATCGTCAGTGCTTGGGAGCCTCCTGTGAAGCGCTTCTGTGATGTTTCCTCCGGTATTTATCGTGGTTTGTCTCTGCCGCTTCCGGTTGTCAGTTCCAGCTGTCCGTTGCAGTGGTCGGTATATTGGGTCCAGGTCGATGTGCTGATTGAATGAATCTGTGGTTGAGTGCCATGCCTCTAGGAATTCCCTGGCTGTTCTCTCTTTGGCTTGTCCTATAATAGTAGTGTTGTCCCAGTCGATGTCATGTTGCTTGTCATCTGCGTGTGTGGCTACTAAGGATAGCCGGTCGTGTTGTTTCGTGATGCGGATCGTTAGCTGTCTTCCTGTTTGTATCGTCTCCCTCTAAAACTAAATGTGGAGTGGTCTATTGACGTGCTGTTAGTTGCGTTTGGTTCCGCAGGCTTCAATGAGCAGCAACACATCAAAAGTTGCAGGTAAGCTCAAGCAAAGTCTTTTTAATGCTAGTCTGACAGCAGTTGAGATGGCAGTTAGGGCAGTTGCATGTTCCTCCTGCGGGATGTGGGAGCTCAGGGAGATTTCCACCGTCCCTGATGACTACACATGTGGGCAGTGCAACCAGCTGCAGCTCCTGGGGGCCCGTGTTCAGGAGCTGCACCTGGCTGCTCTCCGGACCATCCAAGATACTGAGAACTTCATAGATAAGAGCTTTAGTGAGGTGGTAACGCCCATGTCCCCCCTTAGCCATGTTTGTGTAAAGACTATCATATCACAGTCACATGTAAAGATCCACGCCCTGAGTTCATATGCATTACCTGTCAGCCCTGTTACATTTAAATAAATGAAATTTAATCCAACAGGCATTCCTTGCTTACAGCCGTGTTCCAGGCAGAGAGTAGCTGGGCGACCACCAAGACTGGCAAAGGGAATAGGCAGAGAGTGCAGAAATCCCCTGTGGCCATTCCTCGCAAAAATAAATATATAATTTTGGTTACTGATTGTGAATGTTGGGAGATGGGGAATGGGTATCAGGCAATGACCGTTCAGGGGAAAGCAGCAGTAGCCAGATTGGTTGCACTGCGACTGGCTCTGGGATAGGATAAAGATAAACAGCGTCTTCGAGATAGGAGATTCGATTGTTAGGGAGACACAAACGGGAACCCAGGATGGTGTGTGGCCTTTCAGGTGTCAGGGTTCAGGATGTCTCTAAGTGGCTGCTGAATGTTCTGGGGGAGCGGGGTGTTTGAGCTGCTAGAAGTCATTGTGTACATTGATACAAATGACACAAGTAGACATAGGAATATGGTACTACAGAGTGATTACTGAGTGCTAGGAGTATAGTTAACAAAAACAGGACCTTGACAGTGGTAATCTCCTGATTACTTCCAGTGTCATGAGGCAGTGAAGGTAAGAATAGGAGGATATTGCAGATAAATATGTGACTAAAGAATTGGTGCAGGGGGAGGGATTCGTATTTTTAAATCAATGGGAGCTTTTCTGTGACAGAGTTGACCTGTTCAAGGGTGAGTGGTGGCACATGCACTGGAGTGGGGCGGGGGGGGGGGGGGGTAACCAATATCTTCGCAGCCAGTTTTGCTTGTGCTACAAGGGAGTGTTTAAACGAGATTGGCAGGAGGTGGCATCCTGAAGAGCTGGGAGGCAAATATGAGGCTGGAAGGAGATACAGTATTCAGAATAGTGCGTTGAAGAGATAGATCAGACAGGAATACGATAGGGAGCAAGGAATGTCTACGGATTAAATTGCACTTATTTCAATGCAAAATGACAAACAGGTAAGGCCAATGAATTTAGGGTGTGGATAGGTAATCAACGCTGGATAGAGTAGCTATCACAGAAACATATGGCTGAGAGATGGATAGGACTGACAGCTTAATGTAACAGGCTAAAGTGCATTAGGAGGGACAGAAGTGGTGGAAAGAGGGGAGGGGTTTGCATTTCTGATTAAGGGGAGTACCACAACAGTGATTAGAGATAAAATAACTGTTGAATTATCCAATGAGGCTTTGTGGGTGGAACTAAGAAAAAAGAAGGGGATGGTGACATTAATGGGGTTGTACTATAGGCCCCCAAATAGTCAACAGGAATTACAGGAACAAAAATATATACAGCGATTGGTAAGACGTGCAGGAACATTCGGGTTGTCATAATAGGGGTTTAAATTTTTATAACAGACTGGAACTGCCACAGCATTGAGCTATTCGATGGGATGGAATCAAGTAGGTGAGTCAGGAAACTTTCCTCAAGCAGTATCTAGAGGGTCCTAATCGGGAAGGGGCAAAATATGACCTACTCTTAAAAAATAGGTCAGGACTGGTGAGTGAGGTGACAGTAGATGTGCACTTTGTGACCAGTGACTAATTTTAAAATAGTTATGGAGAGGGAAAAAATTGGACCAAACATTCTAGTTCTAAATTGGGACAAGGTTAATTTTGATGGACTCAGACAGGAGTTTGCAGGGATTGATTAGAGTCATCTGTTTGCAAGAAAAGGGAGTTCCAGCAATTGGGAGTTTAAGATCTATATGTTCCTGTGGGGGTGAAAGGAAAGTTGACAGGAATGAGGAACCCTGGATAGCAAGAGATGTTTAGGCTTTGACCAAACAAAATGTGGAGGCATGGCTCAAGTAGAGGCAGCTAGAATCAAGGAAATCCCTGGAGGTGTACAGGGGATATAGGAGTTTACTGAAGAAGGAAATCAGGAGGACGAATAGAGGGTATGAGATAACCTTGCCTGAGAAGATCAGGATGAATCCAAAGAGGTTCTTTAAATATATTAAAGGAAAAGCAGTAACTAGAGAGAGAATAGGACCCCTCAAACACCAAAGTGGACGTGTGTGTAGTACCATATGGATAGGCAATGTCCTCAACAAATATTTCCCCTCTATATTTACAGTGGAGAAAGACATGAATACATGGGAATTTGGGGAAATTAGTGGTGATTACTTGGGGACAGTCCATATCACAGAAGAAGAGGTATTAGATGCACTAGAATGTTTGTAGTTGGAGAAATCTCATGGGCCTTACCAGATAGATCCAAGAAAACTACAAGGGGCCAGAGAAGAATTTGCGGGGGGCCCTGGCTGATAATTTTGATCATCAGTTACCACAGGTGAGATCCCCTAAGGCTGAAGGATGGCAAATATTCTGCCCTTATTAAAGAAGGACTGAAAAATAAAGTCTGGGAAAGACAGACCATTCATCTTAGCATCTGTGGGAGGTATATTATTTGAGAAAATTCTAAGGGAGAAGATGTGCATGCATTCGGAAAATAGGGTTTGATTAGGAATAGTAGGCAAAGCGTTTTGAATGGAAATTCATGCCTGACGAATTTCCTAAAACACTTTGCTGACATGACCAGGAAAGTCGAGTAGGGCAGGCCGGTAGACGTTCAAACGTGTGTGCTGGAAAAAGTACAGCAGGTAAGGAAGCATTCGACGGGCAGGAGAATCGACATTCCCGCCAGGATTCCATCATAAGGAATGTATAAAACATCGATACTCCTGCTTCCCGGATGCTGCATGACCTGCTGGGCTTTTCCAGTGGCACACTTTTCGACTCTGATCTCCAGCATCTGCAGTGATCACTTTCTCCAAGGGTGGTAGACCCTTGGAGAAAGTGTATTTCAGTTACACCAGAACAGGATGAAGCTTTTCAGCCCCTGGCACATGTTATACAGTTACAGGAGGAGACCAATCAGTCCCTTGAGTCGATAGAACTAGACCCAGTTTAGATCATGCTGCAATAGTGTCTGCCTATTCAGCTAGTTGAAGTCAGTAACACAGGAATTGGAAGAGGCAACAAATGACTGGACTATGGGGTATACTGGAATAACACCAGGCTATATAACCCCTCAAGCCTGCCCTTCTCTCCAGTAAGGTCAGGGCTGACCTCTCTCAATCGCAATTTCTCTTTCATGTCCAATTCTTTGCAGCCCTCAACTCCCTGGTGTGTCAAAATCCATTAACATCTCCCTGTGCCCCAAATCATTTCAGAGGAGTAGCTGTCTGTGATAGAGAAGCCCCAACAGTCGCTACCCGCTGAGAGAAGGAAGCAGTCCTCACACATATACCTTGGCCTATTGACATGAACAAAAGTTATGGACATAGCATCCAGCTGTCAACTGGATTCATTCCTACCATTGAGCAAATCGGTGGTATCCTTTACCTGTGTTCCCCACCTCACCATGCCGCCTCCTCCTACTACCCCACCTCGCGTCTTTATCTGTACAAGCACCCCCAGTCCTGAAGAAAGGTTATACCCAAGGTGTGGACTTCTTCTCCTGATGCTGCCCGGTTTGTTGTGTTCTTTTAGCCTCCTTCATTCCAACATTTGCGTTTTTAAACCAAAATCTCTTCTTGTGCAATAGATGAGAGCGAGTGAAGGATCTGTGCCTCGTCTTATCCAATAGCCGTGAAAAAAGTAAGGTCTGCAGATGCTGGAGATCACAGCAGAAAATGTGTTGCTGGTTAAAGCACAGCAGGTCAGGCAGCTTCCAAGGAACAGGAAATTCGACGTTTCGGGCCAGAGCCCTTCATCAGGAATGAGGAGAGGGTAGATAAAAGGTAGAGAGGAGGGACTAGGGGGAGTGGCGATGGAGATGTGATAGGTAGAAGGAGGTCAAGGTGAGAGTGATAAGCCGGAGTGGGGTGGAGGCGGAGAAGTCTGGAAGAAGATTGCAGGTTAGGAGGGCGGTGCTGAGTTCAAGGGAATCGACTGAGACAAGGTGGGGGGAGGGGAAATGAGGAAACTGGAGAAATCTGAGTTCATCCCTTGTGGTTGGAGGGTTCCCAGGTGGAAGATGAGGCACTCTTCCTCCAACCGTCGTGTTGTTATGTTCTGGCGATGGAGGTGTCCAAGGACCTGCATGTCTTCGGTGGAGTGGGAGGGAGAGTTAAAGTGTTGAGTCACGGGGTGGTTGGTTTGGTTGGTCCGGGCGTCCCAGAGGTGTTCCCTGAAGCATTCCGCAAGTAGGTGGCCCGTATCCCAAATATAGAGGAGGCCACATCGGGTGCAGCGGATGCACTAGGTGATGTGTGTGGAGGATATGGAAGGATCCCTTGGGGCCTTGGAGAGAGGTAAGTGAGGAGGTGTGGGCGCAAGTTTGCATTTCCTGCGGTTGCAGGGGAAGGTGCCGGGAGTGGAGGTTGGGTTGGTGGGAGGTGTGGACCTGACGAGGGAGTCACGAAGGGAATGATCTTTGCGCAACGCTGATAGGGGAGGGGAGGAAAATATATCCCTGGTGGTGGGGTCCGTTTGGATTTGGGGGAAATGACGACTGAAGATACGCTGTATACGGAGGTTGGTGGGATGGTAGGTGAAAACCAGTGGGGTTCTGTCTTGGTGGCGGTTGGAGGGGTGGGGCTCAAGGGCAGAGGAGCGGGAAGTGGAGGAGATGCGGTGGAGGGCATCGTCCATCACGTCTGGGTGCGGTGGAGGGCATCGTCGATCACGTCCCAGACCTCACGTCCTTGAGCCCCGCCCCTCCAACCGCCATCAGGACAGAACCCCACTACGGGCCACCTACTTGCGGAATGCTTCAGGGAACACCTCTGGGACGCCTGGACCAACCAACCCAACCACCCCGTGGCTCAACACTTTAACTCTCCCTCCCACTCCACCGAAGACATGCAGGTCCTTGGACTCCTCCATCGCCAGAACATAACAACACGACAGTTGGAGGAAGAGCGCCTCATCTTCCACCTGGGAACCCTCCAACCACAAGGGATGAACTCAGATTTTTCCAGTTTCCTCATTTCCCCTCCCCCCACCTTGTCTCAGTCGATTCCCTTGAACTCAGCACCGCCCTCCTAACCTGCAATCTTCTTCCTGACCTTTCCGCCCCCACCTGACCCCGGCCTATCACCCTCACCTTGACCTCCTTCCACCTATCACATCTCCATCGCCCCTCCCCCTAGTCCCTCCTCCCTACCTTTTATCTTAGCCTGCCTGGCACCCTCTCCTCATTCCTGATGAAGGGCTCCGGCCCGAAACGTCGAATTTCCTTTTCCTTGGATGCTGCCTGACCTGCTGTGCTTTATCCAAAAGCCATGATGGGCTGAATGGCGTTCTCATATTTCCATGAATCCAGCTTCAGATGCCGAATGAACCGCTCGTTTTTAGTCCTTTGGAAATGTTCCGGTTCCAGTAGTACTGTTACATCTTCACAGCACGAGCTTGAATTTTGTCCAGGTTTTGATGCTTTATGCGATCTTTTCTGAATATCCTAACTTCTGATCGAACTATGGAGGATCAGACATTGCTGAAGCAGCTGAAGGTGTTCGTGCCGAGGAAACTACCCGGATGATCGTCCCACAGAGATATCCTGGGACTGAGAGGATTGATCTCCACCAGCCATATTGTGTTTTGAATGGCCAACCAGTGGAGAGTTTACAACTGATTGCAACTAGGTTCTAGTTTATTCAGTCTCCTTGACACCTTGTTCAGTCATGGAGTAAAAACAACGACAGCAGATGCTGGAAATCAGAGTCTAGATTAAAGTAGTGCCGGAAAAGCATGGCAGGTCAGGCAGCTTCCAAGGAGCAGGAAAATCGACGTTTCGGGCAAAGGCTCTTCATCAGGAGCAGAGGCAGTGTCCCTGCTGAGTGCAGAGATAAATTAGATAGGGGTGGAGGTGGGGAGAAAGTAGCATACAGTACAATAGTTAAATGGGGGTGGGGATGGAGGTGATAGGTCAGTGAAGAGGGTGGAGTGGTTAGGTTGAAAGGAGTATAGGCAGATAGGACAGGTCATGGGGACGGTACTGAGCTGGAAGGTTAGCACTGGTGTGAGGTAGGGGAAGGGGAAATGTGGAAACTATTGAAGTCCAAATTGAAGCCCTGGGGTTGAAGTGTTCTGAGACAGAAGATGAGACGTTCTTCCTCCAGGCGTCTGGTGGTGAGAGAGCAGCGGTGGAGGACGCCCAGGACCTGCATGTCCTCGGCAGAGTGGGAGGGGGAGTTGTAATGTTGGGCCACAGGGCGGTGTGGTTTATTGGTGCGGGTGTCCCGGAGATGTTCCCTAAAGCGCTCTGCTAGGAGGCGTTCAGTCTTCCCAATGTAGACGAGACTGCTTTGGGAGCAATGGATGCAATAAATGATTTATGTGGATGTGCAGATAAAACTTTGATGGGTATGCAAGGATTCTTTAGGGCCTGGGATGGAGATGAGAGAGGATGTGTGTGCGTAGGTGGCAGAGGAGGGTGCCAGGAAGGGAGGGTGGGTTGTTGGGGACGTTGACCTGCCCAGGTAGTCATGGAGGGAACGCTCTATGCGGAAAGTGGAAATGTCTGAGGAGGGAAATATAACCCCAGTGGTGGGGTCCGTTTGGTGGTGGCAGAAATGTCGTCGGATGATTTGGTGTATGTGAAGGTTGGCAGGGTGGAAGGGGAGCACCGGGAGGGGTTCTGTCCTTGTAACGGTTAGAGGGATGGAGTTTGAGGGTGGAGGTGCGGGATGTGGATAAGATGTGTCTGAGGGCATCTTTAACCACGTGGGAAAGAAAATTACGGTCTGTAAAGAATGAGGCCATCTGGTGTGTTCTATGGTGGAACTGGTCCTCCTGGGAGCAGATACGGCAGAGGCAGATGAATTGGGAATGCGGGATGGAATTTTTGCAGCAGGTAGGGCTATGGGACTCGGTTGGTTTGGGAAATGTAGTCCTGTGGAAATGTTCAGGTAGCTATTGGACTCGGTAAAAATGTCATTGTAAAGTCAGTCGTCATTAATGGAGATGGAGCGGTTCAGGAAGGGGAGGGAAGTGTCAGAGGTGGTCCAGTTAAATTTAAGATCGGGGTGGAATGTGTTGGTTAAGTTGATGAATTGCTCAACCTCCTCGTGAAAGCACGAGATGGCGCCAATGAAGTCATCAATGTAGCGGAGGAAAACTTGGGGAGTGGTGCCAATGTAATTACGGAAGATGGACTGTTCGACGTAGCCAACAAAGAGACAGGCATAGCTGGGGCCCATACGGCTGCCCATGGCTACCCCTTTCGACTGGAGGAAGTGGGAGGATTCGAAGGAGAAATTGTTAAGTGTGAGGACCAGTTCAGCCAAACGAATGAGAGTGTCAGTGGAAGGGTAGTTTTGGGGATGTCTGGAGAGGAAAAGTTGGAGGTCTTGAAGGCCCTGGTCATGGTGGATGGAGGTGTAAAGTGATTGGATATCCATAGTGAAGATGAGGCGTTGGGGGCGGGGAAATGGAAGTCTTGGAGGAGGTGGAGGGCGTGGGTGGTGTCTCGAATGTATGTGTGGAGTTTCTGGACTTGGGAGGATAGGACAGTGTCGAGGTAGATAGAGATGAGTTCAGTGGGGCAGGAGCATGCTGAGCAGGGTGATCAGGCTTGTGGATCTTGGGAAGGAAGTAGAATCGGGCGGTGCGGGATTCCCGGACGATGAGGTTGGAAGCTGTGGGTGGAAGTTCTCCTCCTGAGGTGATGAGGTTTTGTATGGTCTGGGAGATGATGGTTTGTGTTTGAGAGGTGCGGACATGATCGAGGGGGCGGGAGGAGGAGGTGTCTTCGAGTTAGCGTCTGGCTTCAGCATTGTAAAGATTAGTGCGCCAAACTACCACTGCACCCCCTTTATCTGCTGGCTTGATGGTGAGGTTTGGATTGGAGCAGGCGGAGTGCAGTGCTGTGCGTTGTGAGGGTGAGAGGTTGGAGTGGGGGAAGGGGTAGACAGGTTGAGATGGTTAATGTCTTGGCGGCAGTTGGATACGAGGACATCGAGGGCCAGTAATAGGCCAGCACGCGGTGTCCAGGTGGATGGAGTGTGAAATAGGAGGATATCATTGATGCTACAAAACTGCAAACCAACGAAGTAGAGTCTGCAACGACAGACTGCTCCATGTTGTTCCTCCTAGCTCCCTTGATAATGGTTCACGTGCTTTACATTGATGTTGTTTCCTGGTGGTCAGGAGACACACCGGATGGTTTGTGCGATTTCTCAAGGAAGCATCTTCCATCTCTGAGAAGAGAGACTAATTTTCTGCACGAATGTCACAAGCTTTTGAGAATGGCCAACCCTATCAGTGTGTGGCTGCTGACAGGTTTGTGAACAACACGATGCTCAGTGCAGGGTCTCAATCCAACTGTACATTCAGATGGTGAGAGTTTGTTCAGAGCATGGAGCTCTCACTCAACCAACATGGGGGGTCCACACAGATACGTAAACTCTCATAGAGTATTAGAGTTCAACAGGCCCTTTAGCCCAAACTGGCCCATTCCGACTAAAATGTTCATCCATGCTAACTCCATTCCCTACATTTGGCCCATATCATTCTAAATGTTTCCGATCATAAGTGTGTCCAAATGTGAAAAAATATATTGCGGAAAACACGTTATATTTCACGATATCAATGTTTTCTTTTGGAAATAATGAATGTTGGTTAATAACACTCAAGTTTTATTGCAATCACATTTTATTCTTTTGTCACATTACAAGTAAAACACTCATTTCCTTCACAATCTCCCCATAGTAACATCACCGCAGGGATTAGTCTAGTGTAACACCTTTACACTGTCTCATTGTGGCAAGGAGATCATTCCTTAAAAAGGGGATAAAATCTGTTCACAGTGCCCCAAATACTGTCTCAATATCACTCTGCAACTTCAATAAAGTGCCTTCACTCTTATACTTCCATAAGTTTTTCAAAGAAGGACAGCACACATTTACCGTGCTGGTTACGTACTGCTCCGTATGACTTCTGTCAGTGGCTCATGACCAAGGACATACAGCTCTTTTTCACTAAGAGCACTTCCCATCATCTCGCCTTCTCATAAATACAAAATGAAAAGGATGGTATGTTTTGCCAAATCATTTCATTGCCTTGCAAAGAGCTATGCTTTAAGCACAGCCACGCCAACAGCACAACACTATTGCCATGGAGATGGTTGAAGATGCTGAGGAGGTGATGGCCTAGCTGTCTTATCTCTGGAATATTAACCCAGGGACGCAGGTGATGACCCAGGCCCCGGATTTGAATCTCTCCACCGCAAATGTTGGAATTTGAATTCATTAAAATATCAGGAATGGAGAATCAAATGAAACAATGAAACCACTGTGTTTGTCCTACCTGGCACACACATGTCCTTCAGAGATGAAAATCTACCATCTTCACCTGGTTGGTCTTTTTTGTGACTCCAGATCCACAGCACTGTGGTTAACACACAATTGCAATTTGAAATGGCCAAGCCAGCCACTCCGTTACATCAAAATCTACAAAGAAATGAAACGGGGTGGATCTCAGCACTGACTACTTGCATCCCATGGACTGCAGCTGACCAATACCTTCTCAGGACAATGAGGAAAGGAAATTGATTACTGGCCCAGCATCCTATTAATGAATAGAGGAAGACGATCACACTCACAGAAGAGAGACAAAGGGACATAACTCACTTCAAACCGGGACTTTGATGTATACCTTACAAGGGCATGAATTTCAATAATATGGGAACAGGAGAAAAATAAATAAGATTAATCTGGATTTTTATTTCCATTCCAGCTGATCATCAACAATCCCTTTGTTTGTTTCTTCCTCTCTACCTCTATGTTTCTCTATCTATTCAACTCCCTCCTTCTCCCCTTCACAACAGACATCCCTGTCACCAACATCAGACACGCTATTTCCCAGTTGCGTTCAGTTTTTATGTATGGTCGTTGGACTCGAAATGTCACTTCTTTTTTTCTCTCGACCTGAGGCTGTCAAATCTCTTCAGTTTCTCTGGCACTTTCTCGATCTTTTTGTTTCTGATCTCTAGCATCTTTCTTTTTTTTCAACCTTTCATGTTGTTATGACATGGGATGTCTGCATCATTGGCAAGGTCAGCACTTGTTGACATCACTAAATGCCTTTTACTGTGAGTCCATTCCTAAAGGCAGTTGATCTGACGTCAGTTTTAATCCAGATCAGATAATAATGCTGGATATCTTTAACAAAGGACAACAGTGAAATAGATGAACTTATTGACGAAGTACTGGTGGGATTATATTAGTAAAATTCGCTTCTATTTCCTGTTCCTGTCATTTGCATTTCAGTTCTGTCATTCTCTGAAATAGGATTTGAAACAGTGTCTTGAGTGTAGTTACCTGGGCCACTGAATTACGTGAACAGCGACATTACTACTCTGACATAGTATCCCTGTCATGAATTTACTTTACAGACAAGAACAAGATTTTTATGGAAATATTTGTAACGGAAAGAGTGATTAGAAGAGAACTGGAACCATAATGTCTGAATTTTACCAAGGTATAGATAATGGTTTATTTAGCACCCGCACTGACGTCAAAATGGGGTCCGGAGGATATCATGGAGCTGGTCGTGGGTAGCTTTGGTGATGGAGAGAATACCAAGACATAAATCAATTCAGGGCAAATAGGTACTTCGGAATTGTGAACAGCCTTGTTCTCAGATGTTTGTGAGGGCTGGGGTGTGGGCGGTTCTGAAATTTGTGGAGAATGAATGGACTTGCATTTGAAACTGAAGACAAAAGTTTCGATCTTTACTAAATATAGATAACAGAAATTACACTGAAGTTCGCCATGGCTTGTGCGAATAATAAATTGATAGAGATGGGGAGACTTACCAGGAACGCCAACAATAGCGAGCATGGGATAGTAACCAGCCTGAATAATCAGCAGTACACCCTGTATCCGACGTGGTAAAACGTGCCAATATCAGGAAATAAGGTAAAGACCCCAAGATAGATTCCTATCCATTGTTCCAACATTCCAGTCTATTTTTCTGAGATTCTGAACCGCTGGTGTGACATTCCAGTCTACTGTTCTCAGATTCTGATCAATTGTTGGAACATTCCAGTCTGTTATTCTCAGATTATGATCCATTGTTGGAACACTCCAGTCTATGGTTCTCAGATTCTGATCTCTCCTCTCTCTGTCTCTGCTACAGCTGATCCCTGTTAGTTTTGGAGGTGATGCATCCGTATCTATAATGGGATAAAGCATTTCAAGAAGCCCTTTACATATAGAATAGGAAAGCCATCCAGTGACATAATTAGGATCCATGGAGACTGACATCTATCATAATCGCAGAACAAACAGATCCAGTTAACTCCTTTCAGTATGCTACCTACAGTTCACAATAACAATTGGATTGAATTGAATGTTGACATCACTGGCTAATGGTCACATCTCCCAACAGCAATTACTGTCGTGAAGTTAGTTGTGAGGGAAAATGATGGAAGCTTTCTCGTCGCAGGCTAGATGCTTCTGCTGTGTTGTCCATTTGCAATACTGTAACTGTCTGAACGCTCCACCATGACCACCCAAAATAAACGCAATCTAGATATTGTTAACATGCTGATTTCGCCTCCACTAGAACACGTGCCTAGCAACAGATTTTCAGTGGGCATATTTGCCCTGGACATGTACAGGAAGTACGGATCTGTCTGGACATTCCTCTCATTGCTCTAATAAGACAATGGTGAATCTTCAACACACAATACGATTAAGCTTTGTTTTCTGCAAAGTCACGAACACCTTAATACACTTTTTTGACTTCAAAGCAGTAAGACTTACATTTTTGGAATCCAGTCCAAAGCCAAATGTGGAATGTTGTTGCAAAACCAGTCCTTGATTGTCCTTGATTTCTTTAAAGAGGCTCTAAGCGACCCAATATACTAATATTTCAGAAATTTTGAAAGGTTAATACACCCTTTTGTTTATACCTAACAGATAATGCCTCATCCAGAAGCCTTTCATGTTTTTAAAAAGAAACCTGTATAATCAAGAGGACGTGGCCAGCTCTCTAGCTGGACAGGTTGAATCAGTTCTGGGGTTAGTCGAGTCAGGGTCACTGGACGCTCTCTGCCTCCTGCGCTTCTGACCTTGTAACCTGTCAACAGTTGTGTCAGTTTTACACTTGGTGCTAAGGGGTTTGTTTATTGGGATTGTTGCAAGTATTCTGCAACAGCATCCTTAAGCCAGGATAGCCTGCTGGTTTCAGATACGATACGTTATTCTGGAATTCTATTTTCGGTTCCTTATGTTTCATTTGGTGAATTGGTAAATACATGTTATGTGTTTAAAACTCGGCAGTCTCACCAGCTAATTCACTCTGGGAATATCAGCTACACACTAACCGTCAACAAGCAGCAAAGTTATGGTCTGGGCTACCTGTTTTGAGGGATCGGGTTTAGCCCATAACAGACTGGGGGGCTTTTCCAGTATTTAGATAGCGAGTGGCAGGTGTTAGTGTCTTTTATTTCGTGTGTCAATTGGCGAGTAAACGGAGCTTCAGACAGCGATGGTTCTTACAGGAACCAAGCTTGTTTTGGATGTGGAAAAAGTGAGCTTGAGGGTTTTACAAAATAACCATAAGTCCAAGCAGCGAGAATGAGTAGACGAAGGGAATTGAAGCTACCTCCTAATGTGAGGAAAGATTAGATGATTGCAGCAGTAGCTCAGCATTCCAATTTTCTGGAAAATCCATCAGGATCTGTAGAGATGACTAAGCTTCAATTGCAATTGAAGCAGCTTGAGTTAGAAGCAGAAATGAAGCAATTTGAGTTACGACTAACATTAGAAGAGGAAGAAAGAGAACGAATAATTTTAGCAGTGGAAAAAGAAAAAATATCAAACAGCTTTAGCAGGAGAGAAAGGAAAAGGGAGACCATTTGAGCTTCAGAGATGGACACTTAGAGAAAGTGGCTAAACATTTTCAGTTGCCAGTGACCATGTGGGTTTTGTTGACCCAAACAAAACTTGTAGGTACAGCTAGTGAGGTATTCACAACACTATCAGAGGAGGGATCTGGGGTGAATGAGGAGGGGACATGTGCATATGAGCTTGTGCCAGAAGACTACAGACAATTTTTCAGGAATCTAAGGATAGATCCTGTTCAAATTCATATTGAGTTTGAAAGAATCAAACAAAGTAATTTTGATAGATGGATAAGAGATTTAAAAAGAGAGCAAACTTGCGATGCTCTTCGAGAAACAACTAAATTGGAGGAGTTCATTTGGAAGACTGGCCGCTGAAATGGCTAATGATCATGACGAGTGATTAATGATTATAAAACTTGTTTTGGCTTCCAGAATCAATTACAGTTCATGATGGATAGAAACTGGGGCAAACAGAAATCCTCACGCATAAAGGGAAAGGTAGATTTCGGTGAAGATCGAAATGAAAACTTTCCACAGAGTAAAAAGGAAATACTTGAAGGAGACAAAGAAGTTAACAAGCTGTCGTGTTTTCATTGCAACAAATTAGTACACATGAAATCACTGTGTTGGTGGGTTCAGGGAAAAATATCACAGACGCAGGAAAACGGGATAAGTCTGTGAGTTTTGTAGGAGTGGTAACAGAAACCACAGTGGAAGCTAGAAACCTGCATCAGAGTGTACAAACTGATCAGAGGTTTGTTAAGGAGGAAGTGACAGATCTACTCAGAAAATATACCTGCAAAGTGAAAGTTTATTCACATACAGCAGGTAAAGAGGATGCAATATTAAGGGACACCGTATCCTCTCAGTGTATGCCTCTGAAAGATGAGGAGATATGTACTCCTGAAGAACTATTTCCAGAAAATGTACTGCTAAAGGGAATTCATCTTGAGACAAAAAGTGCAACATTTTGTAAAGTGAGGATAACATATTCAGGAAAGTATGGAGAAATTGTGGGAGGGGTATTGGACAAACTCTCAGTTCCAGGAATGCAAGTTATCCTTGCAGAAAATATAGCTGATTCACCGGTAGGAGTCCTGCCTACTCTGGTTGAAGAGCCAGTGGAGACGCAGGCAACTGAAGCAATGCAGGAGTCTTATCGTGGAAAATTTCCTGATTGTGGGGTAACAAGTTCCCAGTGTCACCAGTTGAAACAGGCAATATCAAAAATGTAAAGATAAGGAAGCTTAAGTGGCATTAACGGAGAATTTGTTCCATCAGACAGTTGAGACAAAGCAATAGCAAGCAGGGGATCATGCATGTATTTTGTGTTCAGCTAAACTAATCACAGCAGAAAGATAAAAGATTAAACCAGTTGCATCAAAACATATACGTTAGTAATTTTGAATGTACCCCTGAGTGTCATTACCTAAAATGATGTCCAGACAAGGAAATGGAGACAACGACATAGTCAAAGAGATAAGAAATGGGAAGAGATTCATCAAATCATTTTGCCAATGGTGTATAGAAAGGAGGTAATGTGAATCGTGCATGAGCTACCAACTAGAAGACATTTAGGAGTGACGAAAACACAGGGGCTGAAATACAGAGACATTTTACAGGCCTGGACTGCAACAGGATGTAGTTGCATTTTACCAGACGTGTCATACAACTCAGGTAATTGGAAGAACACAGGCGATAATAAAACCTGCACCTTTCTTAACTATTCTGGCATTTGAGGCACCTTTTACAAGAGTCTTAATTGATGGATCGGGCCCCGAACACAAATAAAAGTGTAAACAATAATGGATGCATCGACTAGATTTCCAGAGGTCACAGCTCTGGAATATCACAGCTTAAAGAATTGCCGAGGAATTACTCCTTTTTAAAATAGATAAGGACCCACCAATAGAGCTACAGTGAGATTAAGGGTTCAAAGTCCATATATAAATTATTCCCGATAATGTCTCAGGGATAAAGCAATTCAAATCTACTGCGTACCATCCAAAATTGCAGGGAGCGCGGTAAAGGTAACATTAAACATTATAGACCATGTTGAGGGCTCATGATCAGGATTATCCAGATGATTCGGTTGAGGAAGTTCCATTTGCGTTTTTTTGTGATCAGGGATGCACCAAATTAACAGAGCAAATTCAATCCATTTGAATTAGTGTTTGAGCCATTAAAATTGATTAAGGAGAAAGTAGTAAATCAGAATTCAAAGGTCACACTTTTGGATTATGTCTCAAATTTTTGGGAACGATTAATAGCGCTGGGGAATTGGCTGGACAGCATTTAAAACTATTGCAGAATGCATTAAAACAGGAAGCGGACAGGAAATTTATAATTTGCAATTTTGCTATCGGGGATAAGTTATTACTGTTACTTAGAGTGATAGCTGAACCTTGAAAAGCAAGGTTTAGTGGACCTTGTAAAAAAAAAACGGATATTGAGTGGGGGTAACTACTTGATAAGGACTCCAGACAGAAAGACATGTCGCAGCATATGTCATGTGAATATGCTCAAAAGGTATTTTGACAGGGAAGGAAAGCAAGGGGAGCAGGTGTTAATGATTATGGCATTCCTTAAATAAAGTGGACAATGAGATAGTTGTCTAAAATTGGAATAAATTATTGAGTTACTTTTCTGAGAAAAATTACAATTACTAGAAAGAGTTATTACTATTACATAGGGAGATAAGCAGAAATGAACTTGGAAGTACTAACCCAATTGTGCATAATGTAGCTATAGGAGATGCTGTTATGATTAAGCAACATCCTTACGGGCATAATCCTCTAATGTTGGCACAGATTCAGAAGGAGATTGAATGCATGCACTAAGATGACATAATCAAAGTGTGTTACAGTGACTGGAACTCACTCATAGTCATGGTGCCAAAGCCAAATGCTACCCAACAGTTATGCGGGGACTATCGTAAAGTCAATGCAGTTAAAAAGATTGATCTATGCCCAGTTCCGTGATTGGAAGACTGTGTTGAAAAGGTGGGTCAAGCAACTTACATTTGGTATGAAAAACGTGCCGGCCACATTTCAGGGGCTAAACAATAAGTTACCAGATTATCCAATGTGTGGTGTGCATTGATGACCTGGTGAATTTTAGTCAGTCACGGAAGGAACATTTACAGCATTTATCGGATTTGTTTGATTGGCTTCGGAAGGCAGGCTTGGTGGTAAACCTGGCAAAAATTGAATTTACCAAAGCACAAATCACCTTCCTAGGCCATGCTATTGGACACAGATAAACGGTGTCATGGGATGTAAAAGTGAAGGCAATTGGGGTATTTCCCATACCGTTGACAAAAGGAGCAGTACCATGGTTCCTGGAATTGTGTAGGTTTTATCGAAGGTTTGTGCCTCATTTTCGCAATGTGACTGCTCCACTCACTGAATTGTTGAAGAAAGACGAGAGGTTTCAGTGGACAGAGGACTGTCAAACGGCATTTGACGGCATGAAATATGTATTAACCACTGCCCCACTATCAGCCACACCTGATTATGCAAAGCCATTCAAGGTGGCTTGAAATGTGAATGATGTGGGTGTCCGTGCTGGGCTCCTGCAGGAAAACGACGAGAAGACAGAAAGACCTATGAAGTATTTCTCCAAGAAGTTGAATGCTCAATGGTAGAAATACTCAACAGTTGAGAAAGTGGCTGTGAGCTTTGTGTTGGCACTACAACATTTCAGTATTTATATTTGCAGCAAAGCATCTGAGACAACCATGTACATTGATCATAAACCATTGACGTTTTTGGAGAAATTTAAGTACAAAAATGCGAGACTGTTTTGCTGGAGCCTGTTGGTGCAGCCAATCAATTAGAAAATTGTGCATGTGGCAGGTCTTGAAAACATGATTGTTGATGCATTGTCAATACTTGAATGACAGATTGAGGCACTCAGTGATGGGAATACCACACACTGAATCCGGATGTAGTTGTGCATGTTTGCATGTTTGTAGTAAATGTATGTACATCCGTATTTTAGTGTACTTACCACATTTTACTTTGGAGGTGGGATTGAAACCTGAAGACATATTTGGATATTGATGATTCAGTTTTATATCAGTGGCGTTGTCACAAAGGTAGTCTCTTTACAAGGTTATGTTGGTCTTGAACTGTTTTCATAGATTTTCTAACCATCCCAAGGTTCCAACAGGTCTCAATTTTGAATGCTTCATTAGGGTGCTTTGGTTTTTACCTAACAAATAATGTCTCGGGCAGAAGGCTTTCAAGTCTCCAAGAAAACAAAAACTGGTGTAATCAAGGGGATGTGGCCAGCTCTCCAGCTGCACAGGTCAGTACAGTTCGAGGCTTAGTGAGTCAGGATCATGGTTGAAACTAGACGCTTTCCTCTTCCTTCTGCCCTCTGACTTAATAACCTTTGAAAGCTTTTTCTGTGTAATTTTTACTTTTTGTGCTCAGGGGTTTGTTTACTGTGATTATTGCAAGTAATTTGGAACGACATCATTAAGTTGTGTTAGCCTGTCAATTTCGGATAGGATGAATTATTCAGGTACTGGATTTTCAGTTCGTTGTGTTTCATTCCTTACTTTTGTAATTAAATTCTGTTTGTTTAAACGTCGGCAGTCGGACTAGCTAATTCAGTCTGGGAATATCCACCATACACTTACCTTCAACAAATAACAATATTGCGGTCTGGGGTATTTGCTTAAAAATGTTTCGAAGCGTCGGGCCTGCTCCATAACAAGGTACCAAAACCTTGTTCATTAAATGTCATGAATTAATGTGTATGGAAAGGAATGAATATTATATTGGCCATGAGACAGAAAGGATGGGGCCAGAGGATGAAGAGCCCTGAAGGGAGTACAGTAACTCCCAGTCACGAGTCTTCAACCATCACTATTTCTGACAAATGGAATGAAATGAAATGCAGAGCAAGAGAACAGATGGCCTTTGGTACATGGAATGCTGAACGACAATGTGAACAGAACAGGTCATCTTTAAATGTGATGTACAGAATTATATTTTATATAGATACCGTTTAATCACAGGTTATACAGGTTGTTAATATTGTTTATATCTGGACGGGATATTCAAAAATAAAGTCAGACATAGATAGCAAAGTGTAATGAGTTACAGTGAGTTGCAGCAGAGTTAGGGTGAGGATACAGTTCATACCGAGCTGGTACAGAGATGATGGGCTGCATGACAACCATAGAGTCATAGAGATGTACAGTATGCAAACAGAACCTTCGGTCCAACCCGTCCATGCCGACCAGATATCCCAACCCAATCTAGTTTCACCTGCCAACACCCAGCCCATATCCCTCCAAACCCTGCCTATTCATATACACATCCAAATGCCTCTTAAATGTAGCAATTGTACCAGCCTCCACTACATCCTCTGGCAGCTCATTCCATACATGAACCACCCGAAACAGTTGCCCCTTAGGTCTCTTTTATATCTTTCCACACTCACCCTAAACCGATGCCCTCTAGTTCTGGACTCCCCGACCCCAGGGAAAACACTTTGATTATATATTCCTATCAATGCCCCTCATAACTTTGTAAACCTCTATATGCTCACCCCTCAGCCTATGACGCTTCAGGGAAAACTGCCCCAGCCTGTTCAGCCTCTCTCTGCAGCTCAGATCCTCCAACCCTGGCATTGTCCTTGGGAATCTTTTCTGAACCTTTTCAAGTTTCACAACATCTTTATGATAGGAAGGAGCAGGGAAATGCATGCAATACTCCAACAGTGCCCTTGCCAATGTCCAATTATTCAGAGAAACATATTGAAAATAGTCAGCGACTGAGGGGACAATGTGAATCATAAAACGCAAAATGTCATAATTAATGAACTATACCTCTTTCTTCTTCGAGTGTAGCTGTCTCTAAAAGGCCTTTTAAATCAAAATCAATTTCATGAGATCCACGCATTTATTTGTGGAACTTAAAGAAGAATCAGAATCTAGTGTAATGCATGCGTCACTGGCACAAGTAACGGGAACAGCAATGGAACATATTGTCCAAATATAACCGGGTTCAGCATCTAGACCAATAAAAAAAAGAAAAGTACTAGAGATAATGGAAATCTGAAATACAAATGAAAAATGATGAGAAATGCAACAGATGACGCAGGATCTGGGCAGAGACACAGAGTTTACATATCCAGTCTTATATGAACATTTTCTGAACAAGTCATTTTGGACTCAAAAAAAGTTAATTCCGTTTTTCTCCGCCCTGATACTGACAGATCTGTGGGGTATCTCTCCAGCAATTTCAATTGGTGCAATGGCAGGAGACAGAGAGTAATGGAGGGCGGTTATGTTTCGGACTGAAGGTTCTGGGTGTTCATTGTTTGTCATTTATGTACATGATTTGCGTGATAATATCGAAGGTAAGGTTAGTAAGTTTGCAGATGACACCAAAACTGGTGGAACATTGGACAAATCGCGTTCAAGCTGGATGAATATGAGGTGCACTCAATTTTGTTTGTTTGTTGCTGTCTACTGAAACAGGAATGGACTTTTATTCCCCATCTCCTGGGGAATCATCTACACATTGATGGGGAAAATTTTCGTGAACACATTTTACAAATGTTTCACCATCCAACCATATAATACAATGGTAGTCCAAATCAATTTTATGAAAATTAAAATCCGCCATTACAACAACCTTATTAAGCTTACATATATCCGAGATCTCCCTACATGTTTGTTTCTCAATTTCTTTCTTACTATTGGTGGGCATTCGGTACAATACCATTGACGTGCTCTTTCCTTTCTTATTTTTAATTTCTACCAATACATTTTCACTGGACGATTTGTCACAAATGCGCATTTAGTGCAATCTCTTCAAGCAGATCTTTGCTTTCTTATTTTTAATGCTACTTTCATTTTTTAACTGGATGTATTTTTAGAAATATCTTTCTCAGTTGCAGCATTAATTTATTCCTTCATCAAAAAGGGCGGACCTCCCCTCAAAGCCAACTGCATGATTTTTCTATCCTTTCTGTGACACTTAACACCTGGAACATTGAATTGTCAGTTTTGAACATCTCTCAGGAGAAAGTGAGGACTTCAGATGCTGGAGATTGGAGTCGAGAATGTGGGGCTGGAAAAGTAAGCAGGTCAGGCAGCATCTGAGAAGCAGAAAAATCGCCGTTTCAGGCAAAAGTCCTTAATCGGCTTATTCCTGATGAGGGGCTTTTGCCAAAACGTTGATTTTCCTGCTTTTCACATGCTGCCTGTCCTGCTATGCTTTCCCAGCACTACACTCTCGAATTGAACATCTCTCAACCAACTTTCTGTAATAAATATGATGTCCCAGTCCCATGTGCTTAAACACGCTCTGAATTCATCAGCCTTCCCTGTAAGACCCCTGACATGTAAATAAATGCAATTGAGTGTTTCACAATTACTGTATACTCTTGACTCTCTCGTCTTTCTTTTCTAATTGACATGCTATCCTCACATTCATAAACTTCTCCATCCATACTAAAATTTGTTATGCTACTTGGAATATCCCCATTGCTGTCTCTATCCACATAAAGTCTCCCTACATAGAATGAGCAAATCTCTCTGCGAAGATATTGGTTGCTTCCCAGTTTAGATTAGACCATTCCTTTATGAACAGGTCTTTTCTATTCTAAAATAGATTCCTATTTCCCAAAAATTGTAATCCCTCATCGACATAATAGTTCTTCAGCCATTGATTTATCTCTGTTAACCTTATGTTCCTTGCCGGTTGTCATTGGCATTGGGAGTAAATCAAAAATAACTACGTCTAAGTTTTTATTTTTAATCTTCGACCTCCCCTCTTAAATTCATTCTGTACTGCTTTAACCTTTCCCTAAAATATCATTCTTATCACCATGTACAATAATTTCTGGCTACTCAATTTCACCTTTAACAATGTGCTTGAAAAATTTAGAGACGTTCTTAATCCTAGCACAGGGAAAGCAACAAACCATCCTAAATCTATGGTCACTGCCTTAGAATCTCCTGTTGATGCCCCTGACAGAACAGCTCACTGTAGCAATAATTCTACTAAATCTTGTCAAACGCTGCCGAACATAAGAATCAATACAAGTGTCCAATAACTGTTGACTCTTCCATTTTCCCTTCAGCAGTTCTAAAAACTGAAAATCATTTCACAGAGGTATAGCCACAAGAGAATTTTGAACTATATTCCTATCTTTTCTGACTGACATAAAACTATCTCACTGATTTGCTGGATTTTTTTTTTAAATCTACCAGCCATCCTCTCTGTCCTTTAAATGTGACCTTAAAAGCAAGACTTCCTTTTACTACACATTACGTTACCTTTCATTAACTACAGACAATGGAAAAATATATACTTATACTTTTCAAACACACAAAAACATAAATAAAATCAATCATTCAGCTAATTAAATCAATAAAAGTATTCCCCTTCAACAAATTCTGAGAAGAAAAGTCTTCTCCGGACCTGAGCATGTGTAGTACTCTCCCGAATGAAGGGACGACTCCTTTGTTTAAAAAAAACTGATTAACTTTTCAAAACTAAAATATCTATTGCTGTGGAATAAAAGAAACATTTTAGAACATAGAACATAGAAAAATACAGCGCAGTACAGACGCTACGGCCGTCGATGTTGCGCTGATCCAAGCCCACCTGACCTACACTAGCCTACTATCCTCCATATGCCTATCCAATGCCCGTTTAAATGCCCATAAAGAGGGAGAGTGCACCACTGTTACTGGCAGGGCATTCCATGAACTCACGACTCGCTGAGTAAAGAATCTACCCCTAACATCTGTCCTATACCTACCACCCCTTAATTTAAATCTATGCCCCCTCGTAATATCTGACTCCATACGTGGAAAAAGGTTCTCATGGTCGACCCTATCTAAATCTCTAATCATTTTGTACACCTCTATCAAGTCACCCCTAAACCTTCTTTGCTCCAATGAAAATAGCCTCAAGTGCCTCAGCCTTTCCTCATACGATCTTCCTACCATACCAGGCAACATCTTGGTAAACCTCCTCTGCACCCGTTCCAGTGCCTCCACATCCTTCCTATAGTATGGCGAACAAAACTGCAGACAATACTCCAGATGCGGCCGCACCAGAGTCTTATACAACTGCAACATGACCTCAGGACTCCGGAACTCAATTCCTCTGCCAATAAAAGCCAGTACGCCATATGCCTTCTTCACAGCACTATTTACCTGGGTAGCAACTTTCAGAGATCTGTGTACATGGACACCAAGATCCCTCTGCTCATCCACCATTAGCCCAGTACTCCATCTTCTTGTTACCCTTACCAAAGTGAATCACTTCACACTTAGCGACATTGAACTCCATTTGCCACCTATCTGCCCAGCTCTGCAGCTTATCTATATCCCGCTGTAACCTGCCACATCCTTCCTCACTGTCAACAACTCCACCAACTTTCGTATCATCCGCAAACTTGCTCACCCAACCTTCTAGCCCCTCCTCCAGGTCATGTATAAAAATGACAAATAGCAATGGTCCCAAAACAAACCCTTGCGGAACACCGCTGGTAACTGCACTCCAAGATGAACCTTTACCATCAACTACGACCCTCTGTCTTCTTCCAGCCAGCCAATTCCTAATCCAAACCTCCAACTCCTCCTCAATGCCATACCTCCGATTTTTTTGCAGTAGCCTACCATGGGGAACCTTATTAAACGCCTTACTAAAATCCATGTACACCAAATCAACCGCTTTAGCCTCGTCCACCTCCTTAGTCACCTTCTCAAAGAATTCAATAAGGTTTGTGAGGCAAACCATGTTGACTATCCTTGATCACATTATTCCTATCCAGATGTCCACAAATCCTATCCCTTACAATTCTGTCTAAGACTTTGCCCACAACAGAGGTAAGACTCACCGGCCTATAGTTATAGACATTTCTTTTGTTTTTTTGTAAACCACCTTAAAAATATATTTTTAAAAAAATATTCGTTTGAAAGAAAGTAATGAATTGTTTTGCTTTTTTTTGCTTCTGAATGCTAATAAAACACAATAGAAAAAATGTTAAATTAGTAAACTATGATAACCATATTAACTGCAAAAAAGGCTACATGAAATATTTGACTGCCTGCAATCCCAGGAGCAGCTGTAAGATCCATGCTGCTCTAAGAACATTTTTTTGGGCATGCTTTTACAATATGAAGAAAATTGGGCATATGTTTTAATAATTTGTTTCCAATTCAAGGTGACTTACGATATAACTTGATCTCCTGCCATGAGGCTATATCTGTAGAAGTTAATTGAATCTTTCTCATCACCTCTCTAGCTCTTTCAAACAAAATTTTGAATCTGTGTCCATCGTACACACGGAAAGTTCCTTCAGCTCTGACTGTTGCAGGGAACGATAGAAAGAACATTATCCAGGTCCACATAAAACACAAATGCTGCAGTGAAAACCACCTAAACCTGATCCAATATTAATTACTTACAAGCCCTATGAATAAGATATACAGAGGGGTTTAGTATAAAAGGGGAATTGAGCTCCAAGTCCAAAATAAAATTTGTCCAAAATAAGAAGAAAACTCAACTGCATCACGCTGTAAATTCATCGAAATAGAAAAAAAACAAGAGAATGGAATTCTCAATTCTTTTCCTGTGAACTACATCTGGAGAACACGAAGAACATCAAGGCTAAATAGTGAACTTCAAAAAAGATGACGATAAGAATTGGAGGGATGGAGTTTGGGGGAAATGATAAATAATGTCGTTGATGACACAAAGATGAGATGGTGATTCACAGTCAGAAAGAACGAGTGAGGGTGCAGGAAGGTATAAACCTACTGTTCAGATGGCCAGATCAATCGCTGATGAAAGTTTACACTGATAACTGTGACACATTTCAGAAGTAACACGACAAGAGAGTACTCAAACTGAAGGGAGGCTCGATTTATTTGATTTTACTTTTAAAAAGAGAAGGATCAGGTGTGCTCCCGATGGAGGTGTTTAACAGCATGGGGCGGGGGGCGGGGGGAGGTTGTGTGGACAGGGTGAAGAGAGAACAGCTTTTCCCCTTACTCCGAGGCTCAATAATGAAGAGACACACTGTAACTATAAAGCGAAACTGGTCTCAACATTAATGTGCAAACTGTAGAAAAACTTTCCTATTTCTAAACGTGTTTGGTTTTAAAATATTTCAAGATTTATATTGCCTCTCGAAAAATACTTTGTTTTTCCATTCAACTCGCCAACGTTCACAAAAACAGGCACATTTTTCCAGCTATGATCCAATGTCCAATATTTACCCGTTCCCTTAACAAGCCCAGACCTCTTTAAATTACTTATATCCTCTTCACGTTTTCCTTTTCTAACCATTTCAATTCTTGTAGTCTCACATGAAACATTCAAAATGTTGTTCATAAGACGGAGATAATGGAAACTTTCCAAAAATGTTGATAATTTAATATTTTTACTCAATATCTAAACTATAAAGTTGCAACAATGCTAAAGTGTTTTGTTATCCCGTCACCCACTTCTCAGACTGCAGTTTCAAATAGCCATTAAATCTAAAAGGACTTGCCAAATCTTTACTTCCAATCTATACGGACATTTGTCCCTTTATTATGAAATGGGCATATTAATTATGGATTGTCTATCTTACTGCAACAGTGTGTTTTGGTTTATTAAAACCTAGGATAGGCCATCTGGTTGCCAGGCCTGCTGTGGTATTCAACAAGGTCTGACTGCGTTATTTTCTGCACATTAATGTCATATTCCCCACACACAGAGCAATCTGCATCTTCCTCAACCAAACCCCACGATTCCTGTTACCTCAGCCACCAACGATGAATAAAATCCAAAGAACTGTAGATGGAGCAACACAAGAACATATATGTTTAGACTGGCGGTAGGAAATTCAAGTATACCCTTATCCACAGTAAACACCATCGGCCAGATATTGCAATCTGCCTTATTTCCCAAGCCTATCAATATTCATCTGTAAACTTTTTAGCTCTTCATTACAGCCTGTTTTACCAGCTAGTTTTATATCATCTGTGAATTTAGTTACTGCACTCAGTCTCTCCTTCCAGGTCATTTGGGCAGATTGCAAACAATTGAGGTCCGAAAACTGAACACTGCAGCACCTCAGTAGTTTCACTCCGCCAGAGAAGACGATTTATCCCAATTCTTTGTTTTCTATTAGTCAGCCAATTCTCTATCCAATTCAATACTCTACACTTAAGCCCCGGAATCTAACCTTCTAGATCAGTCCTTTATGCACCATCTTGTCAAGTGCCTTCTGAAGTTTAGATGTACGGCAGTTACTGCATCCCAATTATCCACATTGTTGGTTACATTCTTAAAGAACTCCAACAGATTTGTCAAACACAACCTTGCTGACACTGGTAAATTGATTTTTGTTTTTCCAAGTGTTCAGTTATTTCCTACTTTATGGTTGTTGAAGAAACTTCCCCACGACAGAAGTTAATCTGATTTGTCTATAGTTTGTGATTTGTTTTCCTATCTCCTGTTTTGAATGCTAGTGCCACATTATTAATTTTCCAATACTTCGGCACTGTCCTAGAATCTAGGGATGTTTTGAAAATCGTGACTAATGCATCCAGTACATCTGCTGTTACCTCCTTTAAAATGATAGAATGCAGACCGAGGGCCTGACCTAACTTTATTCCCATCAATGTATTTAATATCTTCTTCCTCATCATTATACTTCCATCAAGATCCTTTGCAATTGTTGTACATTTTGGGAAGGAATTATCTTCTCACAGTGAAAATAGGAATGTTGGTTTTGCCTCTGCCAAATCTGAGTTTCCCATTATTACCTTACCGTCATCCTCTAAAATACCAACATTTCGGTACAGCATTCTTTTCCTTTTTGTCTACTCGGAGAAGTGTTCATTATCAATTCTTATGATTTCTGCTCGGTTTCCTTCGTAGCCATTTTGATTTTGTTTTTAGTAACCATTTGCTGACAATGTAAGCGTTTTTCTTTAATTTATTCACATGATGATAGCGTCACTGGGTTACACAGCACTCATTGTCCGTCCCTAATTGCTCAGAGTACAGTTAAACGTCAACCAAATTTGTGTCGGTTTGATTTCATGTGTAGGTCAGACCAGGTAAGGATTGTCGTTTCTGTCCCGAAAGGAGATTCATGAAACAGATGGGTGTATCCAACAATGAGCAGTGGATTCATTATCATTGATCGACTCTTAATTCCAGGTTTATGTTGAATTTATCTTCCACCATCTAACATGGTGGCATTTGAAGCGTGCCCCAGAGCATTATCTGGATTAGTAGTCGGCGATCATACAACCAGGCTATCACCTTCATGTTATTATTGATTTCCTTGTTAAGACATGGATCACTTTTCACCTTTTTACAATTCCTGTTCCACTCAGGATTAACTTTAAATTGAGGGGTTTGATTATCTCCCTAAGTAGTTTCCACTGTTCTTCAACTGTCCTGCCCTTTAATGTTTTGCCAAGTCCGCTCTTGCCAACCCCTTCCTCAGGCCAGTAAAATTATTATTGTCCTACAGTAAACCTCTCATATGTGACTCTATCTTTCCTGTTTCAATCTGAATGTGAAACCCTAGCATGCTGTGGTCACTCTTTCTAAAATAATCCAGTAGTACAATATGATTTATCACGCCTTCCTCATTACATAATACCAAAGCCAATTCTCTGTTTGGTTAGATTACATTTTACTCGAAGAAATAATCCTTCATACATTTGGTGAATCGTTCTCTGATTACTCCAGTAAATATGAATGTTCAAATTACCCATGATTACTCTTGTGTCATCAATATTCCCTGCTTCATGCTTTTCGCTACTTTGAAAGTAGGTTGTCGGGGTTGGAGCTTTTGGGCTGGAAAAGCTCCGACCAATGGGTTTCTTTCCATGTGTATTATTTCGAACCAGATTGATTAATCATTATCGTCCCATGTGCTCGTATCATTTCTAAATACAGCCTTGACATTATCCTTAACCAATATAGACACTCCACCTGCTGTTCCTTCTTGTCTGAATAGAGTCTCCTTGGACATTTAACACCCGAGTCCTGAACTTCCTGTAACCACGTTTCAGTAATCTCCACAAGACCATACTTATTTACCTTTGCTTGAGCTGTCAGCTCATTCATTTTACTCCAAATACTGCACACATTTAGTTAAAAGGTTTACCACATATTCAACTCGACTATCTTCCTCTTCCTTGCCTCAATTCCAGGTGGCACAGGGAGCAATCCCAAGGTTACAGTCCTGGAGATCCTGCTTTTAAACTCACTCCGAGCTCCTTGAGCTTTTTGTTTGCAGGACCTTTCACTCATCTTACCTATGTCATTGGCACCAACGTGTACCATGACCACTGGCTGTTCACTATGCCCTGAAAATGCTTTGAGACATTCTTGATGCTGTCACTAAACACCATTTGTCTGAAGAATTCATAGATTCACAGAATCCCTACGGTGGGGAAGCAGGCCGTTTCATACAGCATGACCACGCTGACCCTCCAAAGAGTAACGTACCCCACCCATCCCCCTACTCTGTTACTCTGCACTTACCCCTGACTAATGCATCTAACCGGTACATTGCTGAACACTATTGGCGAAAAGTAAACATCCCAGACCTATTCCACTAATTTATGTAGAATCTGCTTTCTCACAACAGATACTGCCAGAGCTACTGGGCATTTCCAGAAACTTTGTTGAAGAATGCCAGTAACATTGTTAGTAACTGGAATCATAACTGGAAAGAAAGATTTAGCGAAAGGAAGGATGACAGTAAACGGGTCTTTTTATGGAACAGAATATGTTATTGTGTGAACTTTCTAAGATCATCAAATTTGCAGAAAACAAAAAATATTGTTATGAAGGTGTAGAGGTGTATATTGTTCTGAAAGGAGTTAAAGTATAAAATTTGACTGTGAAATCAACAGTGATGCTGAGTTGCCATGGAACAAAAACAAATTCAAATTGGGCCAGTCAGTTTAAATTATGCCCAAATGCACTGAAATCCAATCGAGTTTGAAATATAATGTATTTTAGGACTTCAGAATCAATTAAATGATCCAATGTTTTGATGCATAAAACCGGTCGTTTTGAATATTTAGGGGCAAAACTGCCAAGGACAGCCACAAAGATAGAATACTAGCTGAAGAGCTTTCTAAAAGGTGCCTGTCTATACGAGGTTTGTACAGCAGGACATCGAAGCCGTACTAGAGAAAAAAATCTGCAGAGCAACATCTACAAAGGAGAATTTAAAAAGCTGACTGGTTTTTAAGTGGGATATATTTTCTCAAAATATTATGCATGGTGTTTTGTTTTATCGGACCAGTATTGTAGTGTGGTAGGTATAAAATAGGTTTAACGAAATGAGTTCTAATTAGTTTTTCTTTTTAATATTCTCTGTTGGACTTAACTAACCAAATTGTTAGTTTTACTTTAAATACTGAGCTCTGTAAAGAGATCTTTGCCTCTCCAAATTTAACAGATTCCAGCATGAGCTGAACTTTAACAGTTTGCGGGCTTTCGTTTGCGATTTGAATAGGTTTAGACAGATCCAGTCTGAGATTTGGGCAGAGTTAAATAGGTTTGGGCTGTGAAAAACACACAGTAGGTTTAACTATTTGCACATTATTGTACGAGAGCTTTAAATAAAACGTCGGTGAGACACTTTGTTAAATTTCGGTGACTTGTGGTTGGTTAAGTTAAAAGTGAGAGAAGTGGCTCTTAAAAATGTTAAAGAGGTTCTGGGGTTTGAAGATGATTCCCACACTTGCCGAGGGCGTTTAGAAGGAAAGATAAAAGCCACACTTTCTGAAGTAGCAAAGAATTTAGATTTGGGTCTAATCAAGAACAAGAGTAAAACAGAAATTGTCAGGAAATTACTGAAACACTAAGGTGCGTCAGAGAAACAGACAAGGGCAGGGGATTTAGAAAAAAAACTTAAATTACAATTGAAGAAAATGCAGCTTAAAGATAAACAAAGGGAGAGAGTAAGAGAGAGAAGAAAGAGAGGAGAAGGGTCTTAGCTGATCAAACAGAGAAGACAGAGGGAGAAAAAGAGAAGGAAATTTCTTAGCTGAGCAAAGAGAGAGAATTCGAACTTGAGAAATTGCAATTTAGTCAGCAAAGTCAAGTTAACACGATGGAGATTAAAAGCGGCGTTAGTGATCAATACAACTGTGTCAAAACTCTGCCACGTGTTGATGAGAAAGGTGTTGAAGCCTTCTTTATTTCATTTGAAAATTTGGCTAGGCAGGTGGAGTGGTCCAAGGATCTATGGGTAATGCTTGTTCAGACTAAGTTGGTAGGCAGGGCTAGTGAGGTATTTGCTGCGCTGTCAGATGATGGATCAGAAGGTTATGAAGAGGTCAAACAAGCTATTTTAAGTGCTTACGGATTGGTACTGGAAGCATATAGATAGCAGTTCTGAAAATTAAGGAAGGAACCAGGTCCGCCTTATGTTGAGTTCGAAAGAATTAAACATAGACGTTTTAATAGATGGGTGCGGGCTTTAACGATAGGTAAGACCTATGAGGCGCTAAGGGAGATTATTCCGCTGGAGGAGTTTAAAAACTCACTTCCAGAAATGGTAAGAATTTATCTGGAGGAACAGAATTTCAGGAATTGAGAAGGGCAGTAGAATTAGCAGATGAATACATGTTGCTGCATAGGACAAGCTTCCAGCTAGAATTTCGTTCTGTGAGGATTGGAATTTGGGAGAAGGGGAGATGCTACACTATAAAAGAAAAAGTATAGAATAAGAGATTACCACAGGTTAAAGAAGATGCCCAAGAGAGTGAAAAGGGGTTGAAAGGTCTCAGGTGTTTTCACTGTAATGGAGTGGGACACAGAAAATTACAGTGTCGGTGGTTTCAGAAGGGCACTAGGAAAATGATGTTTTCACTGCCATAAGGAGGGATACGTATGGTCACAGTGCTGTTCGTTAAGAAAGGCACTGTGGGAAAAGATGTTGTAAAAGAAGCTAAGCCAGTGGCATCAGTGAAAGTTTTAAAGGAGATCCCAACACAAGCTGAGGAGCTGCAGGAAAGTACACATCCTAGGCAGGGGCAGGGTGTGGAGTTATTACCTGATATTTATAAAGAATTCACCTCTGCGAGGAACGTTTACTCAGGAATAACAGGGGGGGGGGGGGAGGGCAAGAAGTTATAATTTTGAGAGATACGGGATCTAACCAGTCTCTAATAGGAAGGGATGAGCAAATTTGCAATCTTTCTGATCTGTTACACAAAGTGTGGTGATTTGTGGAATAGATGGACAGAAATTTAACATTCCCCTGTGTAAGATCAGATTGGAGTGCCTACTGATGACTGGGGAAGTTACAGTGGGAATGATTGACAGAGAGTCCGTTCCAGCAATCCAGTTTGTTCTTGAGAATGATTTAGCAGGGTCGAAGTTGAGAGTGGCACCCCTGGTTGTGGAGAATCCACAAGAAAGACCAAGAAACTGAGGTGTTAAATCAGAAATATCCTGGTATTTTCCCAGGCTGTACAGTAACCAGATCACACTATCATGAAGCACAGCTTAAGACAAAGATGAAGGAGTTGAGATTCAGTTACCAGACACCCTGTTTGCCGTAATGATGCAAGGAAAACCTGAACAAGTAGTGGATCAGACAGAGGTGTTTAGTCCTGAAATTCCATGGGACTTGTAACAGACAGACAGATGACAAAACATTTATATTCGGATGTGTATTCTGAAAAGGAGGCAGAGGATATGCGTGAGGGTTATTAACTGAAAGGTCGAATTTTAAGACGGAAATGGAGACCACGTCAAGTTAGTGCAGAGGAGAAATATGCCAAAGTGCACCAGATTGTGTTGCCAATAGCATACAGACAGGAAGTGTTATGGGTAGCACATGAACTACCTGTAGGAGGTCATCTAGGGGTACGGAAGACTCAGGCCCAGGAAAAAATCATTTTTTAGACTAACGTTTGGTTAACTTTTGACATACATGTCATACATGCCAAATGGTAAGTAGGCCAAAGGCAGTAATGAAACTCACACCTCTGTTGCCAATTCCCACATTCGAAGACCCCTTTATGTGGGTTATAAATGATTGTGTGGGTCCCCTCCTGAAAAGTAGAGGAGAAAAAGAACTGGAGAACCAGGTGTCAGTTACTGCCGCGCAGAGTGAGGAATCAAACCCAAATCTTGTGGATTTTGGTGTTCCTCAAAGAATGTTAAAAATGCAGACGTCCTTCAGCAGTCGGAATGGTGCGTAAACTGTCTGTCTCAGGAACATAGAACAAAGTTGAAAGGTTTGTTATTGCAGTATGAGGACATATGTAAGAATCATATGGGGAGAACTAATGCTATTGTATATGAAGTAGACGTAGGGAATACTGTTCCGATAAAACAGCATCCATATTGGCGTAATCCTCTCATAGCCAGACAGGTCCAGAAGGAGGTTGAGGCCATGCTCAATGACGACATCATCAAACCAAGCCAGAGCGAGTGGAGCTCGCCAATCCTCCCAAACCGGACAGGAATCAATATTTCTTCTTGTAAGGTCAACACTGTTACAAATTCAGAAATATCCAATACCAACATTGGAGGACTGTATCGAGAAAGTTGGACAATTCAGTTTCATCACCAAGTTGGATTTAATGCGTGGTTATGGACAGGTACCTTTATCAGAGAGGGTGAAAGAAATTTCTGAATTTTAAAGCCAAATCAGCTGTAGCTATTAAAACTAATGCCCTTTGGAATGAAGAACGCAACCAACATATTTCAAACACTCAAGAATAGATGTGTGGCTGGGTTAATAAACTGTGCAGTCCATTTGGACGACGTAGTAATCTTCAGTAAGTCCTGAAAGATCATTTGGTACAGTTGGCAGAGCTCTTTGAACGAATACAAGAAACAAAACTGGTGGTAAAATTAAAGAAAACTGAATTTATGAAAGCAGACATGATGTTCTTGGGACATGTTCTTGACTCCATGGAATGCAAAGACAAAAGCTACAGAGGAATTCCCACGACCAACCTCAAAGAAAAAAGTGTTTCTTTTCTTCGGACTTAGCAGATTCATTCAGAGGTTTGTTCCAAACTTCCGCAGTGTAGTGGCACCGTTAACTGATTTGCTGAAAACGAACACAAAGTTTTGGTGTACAGAACAATGACAGGAGGCCCTCGACCATTAAAAAGAAATATTGACCACCAACCCAGTTTTAGATACACCAAACATTATGAAACCTTTCAAAGCTGCAATCGATGTTCATGACATAGGAGTTGGTGCTGAATTGCTACAGGCTGATGAGAAGGAATTGTACTTTTCAAAGAAACTCAACAGCCACGAGAGGAAACATTCCATGGTTGAGACAGAACTAATGCGTTTGGCACTAGCCTTACGGTATTTTAATGCGTGAGTCACGAATAATGCATTGGAGACAATAGTGTACACGAATCCCAATCTACTTACATTATTAAAACGCTTCAAAGAGGAGTTCATTGGCGTCTATGTTACAGACTTTTAATTTTAAAATTGCATATGCAGCGTGTCATAAAAATATATTTGCAGAGGCGTTCTCACGGATTTAACTGATAAAGTTTAGATGAGATTTGTATTTATCCGATGTTAAATATAGGATATGGGAAGAAGTCAAGGTGAACTTGGATTTAAGTTATCAGTATGTTATAGTAATCTGTTTAAAGAATACAAAAAGAAATAAGACCAAGTTTTCATTATGACCGTTCTTTTTTGAGAGGGAAGGTGTTATGAAGGTGGAAAGGGTATTATACCTTAAAGAGAGTTGAAGGATTTACAAGCCCAGCGAGTTCTGTAAAATTTATAATGGAATACTTGGTCCAGAAGCTGGCAGTACCTGGATATCTATGAGACAAAAAATGAAATGAAATTCGATCAATCAGTTTACATTATGCCCCAAGATTCTAACCTCCAATCGAGTTTGAATTTTGCATTTTAACAATGTTAAAAAAATGAAATGACCCGATTCTTTGGGGTATAAAACCAAAAAAAAATGGACAGTTGGGGGAGAACTACAAAACCACCAATATCTGCAGACTGCCCGGAGAATAGCTCTCCTAAATGTACCTTTATTTGTCAATGATCTGTGAAACAGGAACCCGAAGGAGAAGAAAAGACGACAGAGGAAAATACAAAGAGAAGATTTGACAACGGTCTGGTTCTTAAATTTGAATGTTTTAGGAAATCTTAATTTGGTTGCAAATACTTGTTAGTTAATTATTCTTTGTTCGACTTTTTTTTTAAAAGTTGTTAATTTTTATTTTAAATAGTGACCTTTAGCATGGTTCTTGGCCTCCCGAATTTTAATAGATTACAGCACAGGTTAAACCTTTTCTGTGTTGCAGGTTTAAATTAGCAGGGGAGGATTTACCCCGTGTTGCAAAACATTAAGTCTGAATTCTCTGCACATCTGCTGCCAGACCTGTTTAGCTTTTCCAGCACGTTCTGTCTTTGTTTCTGATTTACGAAATCTGTAGTTCTCTTGACTTTCTTATGTGTATCATTGACAGCCACGGTTGAGGTGCTGGAGGACAGGAAGACAGCTAATGTCGTTACATAATTTGTAATTTGGCTGCAAGGAAAAGCCAGGGAACTACAGACCAGTGAGTTTGTTATCAAGGGTGGCTGAGTGTTTGTAGGAGATCCTGAGAGGCAGGATTTACATGCATTTGGAAAGGCAAGGACTGATGAGGGATATTCAGCATGACTTTGTGTCTGGGAATCCACGTCTCACAAATTAGATTGCAGTTTTGGAGAGGTGACGAAGAAAATAGATGAAGGTAAAGCAGCATACGTTGTCTACGTGGATATAGTGAGGACCAACAGGCTCCACATGGTACCCTGTTCAACAAGGTTACATCACAGGGGATCAGGGTTTCCGATAGGTCTCCATGTGGAGATGTTGCTGTTGTGGAAATGGCACTGGATTACTAATCCAGACCAGGCTAATGCTCTGGCAGCTGGGGGATGTTAAAACAATTTTTAAAATATTGGGCTGTAAAATCTGGTGCCAGTAATACTCACATTGAAGCCAATGTTGATTGTAAACACCAATTTCCTTCCCCAATGTACTTTCAGTAAGTGAATCTCCCGTGTTTTCCTGGTCTGTCCTAAAAGTGACTCCAGATATATGATAAACACTTCAATGGTCTCGGAAACAGTCAAGCAAGGCACTAAAATATATCAAACTGCTCCAAGGTTTGGAAGGATAAAACCGACAGAAAACTCGAAAACTCGATATTGGAAAAGGGAACGGGAAACACAGTACTGTTGACACTGCAGAGAGCTCCTTCCTAACATATGAGAGCATGTGACAGCTGTACTCCAGCTGTCTGCTGATCCCTTTAATATCCGGTAATCCTTTTTATATTTAGTGTACTGGCATCCTCAGGATGTTTTCCCTTATCTGGGAGAGAACTCCGCAGGGTCACCAGTCTCGGAGTACAGACATTTATTCTCATTTCAATGCAGAGTGACCTGCCCATACTTAATAATGTTGCCCATTTTTTAGACATCCCAGCCAGGGGAATTATCATCCCTGCTTCCAATCTGTCTCGCCCTGTCAGAGTGTTATATATGTCACTGAGATCTTCACTCATTTTCCTAAAGCCCATGGAATACAGGTCCAATCACCCAAAACTCTGCTACCACAACAAGCTTGTCATCCCAGAGATCAGTCTGGTCACCCTTCACTGTAGTTCCTAAACGTCAGATTTGTCTTTTATTAAGTACGGAAACTAAAAATTGCACATAATACCGCACAATGTTCAAGATGGGATCTCACCAACCCCCTGTACAGCTGCAGTAAGATACCTTTACTCCCGTACTCAACATTCCCTGAAATAAAGGTCAATACATCATTTATCATCCTAACTGCTTACTACTCCTGCAATATTGCTTTCAGTGACTGGTGTACAAGGGGAGAACAAAATCCTTTTCAAAGTTACAGCTCCCCACTTGGTGGGTCTGCGTACAGTGGGCAGCGTGCCAATGCCATTCCCAGCATTGACTTCTAGGTTCAGAACTTACTGCCTTGCATGGACATTGGAGGTCTGCAGAGAAGAAACAAAGTAAGAACATAAAACTCTTTAAAGATCAACATGTTTCAACTAATCTGTTTTCAAATGATAGGTTGCGGTTCTACCGTTCCCACAAAAGTACATACCATCAAACCCATCCCATTGCTCTCCATTTGCCACGTATTTGCCCAGTCACTCCACTTGTCTCAACCACCTTGGCGCTTTTTTACATCCTCCTCACCCATTCACAATCCAACCTTGTTTAGTGCTGTCAGCGGGTTGGGAAATATTGCATTTGATTCCCTTACCTAAACTTTTGACATACATTGGGAATCGCTGGGGCCCAAGCACCAATCTTTGGAATTCAGAACAGAATGTTTTATTCCTGTGCACTGTTTCCTGTCAGCTCTCCTATTCTAAAACCATAATGATATTTTAAACCCAATCCTGTAACATTTGACTTTGCAAACCAGGCCAGGGTCTTTACCAAGATCCTTCTGAACATCCAAATGCATTGAATCCATTGCTTCTCCGTATGTATCAACCAGTCAGTTTCTCAAATGTGATTCCCATTTCATGTTGACACATTACAAAAGAACTAGGAGCATCAATAAGATCATGGCTGATCATTTCATGGCCTCAGCTCCACTTACCTGACCGTTCACCATAACCCTTTGTTCCTTTACTGCCCCCCCCCCCCAAAATCTATCTGATATTTAAAGGCATTCAATGATAAAGCTTCAACTATTTCTTTGGCAGGGAAGTCCACAGATTCACAACCTTCTTAGTCAAGGAGTTCCTTCTCAAATCAATCCTAAATATGCTCCTCCTAATTTTGAGATTTTGTCCTCTTGTCCTATTCTCACCTGCTACTGGAAACATCCTCCCTATTTTCATCTTATCTATTCCTTTCTTAATTATACCTGTTTCTACCAGATTCTACCTCATTCTTTCAAATTTTAATCACATATAATTCTAGTCTACTCAGTGTCTCCTCATAAGCCAACCGCCTCAACTCCGGAACCAACCTAGCGAACCTCGTCTGCATCCACTATAGTGCTGGGACATACTTATCAAGTAGGGAGACCAAAACTGCACACAGTATTGCAGGTGTGACCTCCCCAGCACACTGTGCAGCAGCAACATAACCTCCCTGTGTTTAAACTCAATCATTTTCGCAATGAAGGACAACATTCCATTTGCCTTGTTAATTACCTGCTGCACCTGCAGAGCAACTTCTGTGATTCATGCACAAGGACACCCAGCACCCTCTGCACAGACGCATGTTGCATTTTTACCATGCAAATAATAGCCTTTTTCTAAACTGTTATTCCTACCAAAATGAATGAAATCACATTTATTATATTGTACTCCTTCTGCCAGACCTTTGCCCACTCACTTAAACTATTTTTGTCGCTTGAAAGGTTTATCAGTCCTCTGGACATTTGCTCTGCCACTCATTTCCGTATCATCTACATTCTTTGAGATATTACACGTGGTCACCAACTCCAAATCGTCCATCTAAGCTGTGAATAATTGCGGTTCCAGCACTGATCCCAGAGGCACACCACTATTCACTGATCAGCATCCAGAAACTCACTCATTTATACCCACTCTCTGCTTCCTGGTAGTTAACCAATCCTCTACCCATGTGAATACATTACCCGTAACGCCACACATCTTCACCTTCTGCAGCAGCTTTTTTGGCGGCTCTGTGTCGAATGCCTTTTGTAAATCTCGGTACACCACATCCACTAGGTACCCGTGCCATAATGTCTTCATAACTTTCCAGTAAATTAGTTAATCATGACCTGCCTTTCATGAACTGATGCTGTGTCTGTCCAATGGAACAATTTCTATCGAGATGCATTGCTATTTTTTCCTTGATTACACCTTGAAGTATTTTCCCCACTACCCTTGTTCAGCTAACTGGTCTATAATTCCCCCTTTTTTTCTACTCTGCTGGAACTGTATCAAAGTCCAGTGAATTTAGAAAACAAATCATTTGCTATTTCTTCCACCACCTCTGTTAGTATCCTGGGATGCATTCCATCAGGCCCAGGAGACTTATCTAACTTTAGATCCATGAACTTGCCCAACACTATCTCTGTCATGGGAATGGCTGTTTCCGGGTCCTCACCAACCTTCCTCTCTTTGACAATTCTGGCATCTTATTAGTGTCCTTCACTGTGAAGACCGACTAAGTATCTATTCAATTCCTCGGCAATTTCGTCACGAAATAACCCTTCTCACCCTCTGAAGGACCAATGCTTCCTTAGCCATTCTTTTCATTTTATATATTTTTAGAATCTTTTGATATCTGTCTTTATATTCTGAGGTAGTGTGCTCTCATAATCTATCTATCTTATGTTTCTTCACAGGTTTTTTTGTTGTTTTCTTTTAACCTTTATAGCTTTCCCAATCGTCTGGTTTCCCACTGATCTTTGCAATTATTTATGGCATTTATTTTATTTTGATAGCCTTCCTCATTTCATGAGACATCCATGGCAGATCACCCTTTTCCTACAGTCCTTCCAATTCACTGTTATATGCTGTTGCTGACCATTTGCAAAAAAAAAACTGCTTTGAAAGCCAGCCACTGTTAATCAATGGTTCCACCTTAAAGTCTTTGCTTACAGCCAACCTTAGCCAACTCCTCCCTCATCCTATTTTTGTCTCCTTTTTTCAACTCAGGACCCTGGTAGTGGACTTTATCTTCTCGCCTTCCATCTGTGTTCTAAATTCAACCATACTTTCTGTCCCAATAATTTCTCCCAAAGCATTCATTTACTAATTTCATTCTTTTTCTCTCGAGACTTACGCTTTCCAGTCTTGCTGGGAAGATTTGACTTGTTTGGTTTGTTTCCTTCTGTGAAGACTGAATTTGAAGTAGTTGCTTCATAGTTTTGCTATTGCCCTGTACTCTATTCTCCTCCCTCTGGGTTCAGACTGTAACGAAGCTGCATTTGTTTTCTCTAACATTTTCCATTGACAGTTCACCCTTATAATTCTTGTTAATATTCTCTTCAGGAACCCATCAATTCATGTCCACATCATACAATCTTAGGGGCATAGTCTTTGTCCCGTCAGACATACAGCACGGTCTACACTCATCCCACTCTCCTACAAGAGGCCTGTAGCCGGGAATGTTATGAAACTTCAAGAGCTCGTCCAAGTCTTATTTAGCTGTTGTGTGGTTACCATAACGGCTCCCCTCTCAGGAAGTATGTTCCAAAACCCAACACCCTCTGGACGGAAAACAATCCTCAAATCCTCAAACCCTTCACTTTAAAAGTGTGTTTCCCTGGTTTTTCCCTTTGACTAAAAGAAACAACTGCTCTCTATCCACTCTATCCATGCCTCTCGTAATCTTATCCTTCTGAATCACACACCCCTCAGTCTTCTCTGCTCCAAAGTAAACAAACCAAGCTTTTCCAGCTTCTCTCCACAGGTGACATGCTCCAACCCAGGGACCAACCTGGTGAATCTCCTCTGCACCCGCTCCAGGGGAACCACATCCTCCCTGTAATGTGGATCCCAGAACTCCACACAATATTCTACTTTGGCCGAGAGTAAAGTTCTGTACAGCTCTAATAATCTATGTTCCGATGAGTAAAAGCTATTTACGATTCCCAATGCCTTCTTAACTCAACTATTACCCTGGCCAGTCACATTCAGGGATGTGTGGAGAAGCACCCTCTGAGCTTCCTAATGTGCTGCCATTCATTGTGTACTCCCCTGTCTGATTAATTCTCCCAAATTGCATCATCTCATATTTGTCAGGGTTACATTCCATCTGCCATTGATCTGCCCATCTAACCATTCCACCTGTATCTTCCTGTAACATAAGGCCTTCCACCTCACTGCCAATTACCCAGCCAATCTTTGCGTGAAAGATGCACTTATTTATCACACACATCCCACCCCTCCACATTCATATTTACATCCTTTATGAATAACGCAAATAATAAGGGATACAGCACAGTTCCCTGGGGTGCATCAGGGGTCACTGGTCTCCAGTCACACCAACAGCCTTTTTCCACCACTCTCTTTCTCCTGCCTCTCAGACAATTTGAACATCATTTACCTAGTTACCCATGATACCATGATATTGTACTTTCTTTATCAGTTTTGCATGTGAGGCTTTGTCAAAGGTGTTCCTCAAAAAGAAAACGTATAAACGACCTCCTCGAAAAAAATCAATGAAATTCGTTCGGCATGACCGCTCTCTCATAACTTCATGCTGCCGGTCCCTGATCAAACATTGCCTCTCTCAATGAAGATCAATTGTCACCTTCCCTGTTTTTCCCAATCGTTTCCCTGACACTGATCCGATACTCACTGATTTATAGTTCTGGTCTACCTGCACCAACCCTTCCTGTAAAGGGTGCTCTCTATTACTCTGGCCACTCCCCTGTTACGAGGTTCTACTTTCCTCCCTTGTCTCCCACTGCAGCCTGTGATATAACTCTTCCAGACCTGGGGACTTGTCCAATTTTGTACCAGACAAAACCATCCTTTCCTGCTCGCATCTTATATCAATCTTCTCAAGAGCTTCCCAGTCCAGTCTTCTTGAAACATGTACCTGCCTCCTTCTTCTCCCAAGTAAAACGGATGTGAAGCTCTCATGTCACAATCTAGCAAACCTCTCCAGCTTCACATACAGATTGCTCCCTCGGTGTGTAATGGAACCGAATTATTCCCTGGTAATCTACTCTGCTTGATGTCCTTGTGGAATATCTTGGGATTCGCGTTAATATTGCTCTCACTTGTCAATGCCCATGTTCGTCACTCCACTCTGTGTCATTTTTTAAAGTTTCATTTCTATCACCTCTCATTCTCTGAATCTCTCTGGAACACAGACAGTGTTCCCTCCTCAGACAATCTTGCCATCTGAGGCATTAATCTCGAGAATGTACTTACATCTTTACAGTGTTTGTATAAATAAAAGACATTGCCTGTCTTTCAATAAATCATTTTTATGTACTTTACAAATTCACTGAAGCCAACTTTATCCTCGCATCTTAATGGCTTGCATGACTCACGCATGTACCATTAATAGGAGGAAAAAAAACTGTTTTGTATTCAGATGTTACTTAAATTCAAAATATTAAGGTCAGTCAGTATTCCCAAAAGTCTTCAATTAGCTGTTCTGATCACACATCATCAATTCCAGTACAACCTGATCAGTAGCTCGGCGATCAACATGTCGTTAAAGCAACCCACCTCATAGACTCTCGTGAAATCCATTTTCCCAGCATTAACATTCACTTGGGTTAACACTCTTTAGATGTAACTTGAAGCTGCCCATTATTACTGCAGTACCCACAAAGTTCTATGTCTAATTTCCTGTTTTGGACGATACCCAACATTTGTATCACAATTTTGACTTTGATATATAACTCTGATAAATGTTTGCTTCTCCTTGCTGTTTCTGAGCTCCCCTTACCAGATTCTGTGGAATCTGCGTGACATGGGCTCTGGCAAGGTTCTTGGTAGATTCAGGTGAGATGTTTGGCGAGGCATATCTTAACATTGATATCATCTCGCCACATCTTACCTGTTCTTCTCAATTGTCATTGTGACATTATCACCAGACCTCCCGTTATGCTGATGGAGTAGAGTAGGACAATGACCTTTCAACAATACTGCATACTTCCCAGAGAGCTAAGAGTGCTCTAACCTTCGTGGGAACCTTACAGCAGGCTGGTAAAGTGTTGCTGCTGCTGCACAGTGTCTTAGTGAGATCACATCTGGAGTAGTGCACTCAGATTTAATTTCCTCACTGAGGAAAGGATATTGGAATGAGTTCAAAGATTGTTCCCACAACTGATTTCTGCAACAAAGATGTTAATCATAAAATCCCTGCAGTGTGGAAGCAGGCCATTTGGCCCATCAACTCCACACTGATCCTCCGAAGACCATCCCATACATCCCCACTACCCACCCCACCCAATCTTTATAACCTGGCATTTTCCAAGACTGATGCCCCTAGCCTCCACATCCCCGGACATTATGGGTAATTGAGAGTGGCCAATCCACTGAACATGCGCATCTTGGGACAGTGGGAGTAAACTGGAAACTGAAATTGAACTGGGATCTCTGGTACAGTGAGGCAGCAGCGCTAACCACTGAGCTACCCAATGTGGGCAACACAACTTTCCTAAATATTTCAGCCCTTGAAAAGTGACATTTGACAGGGAGATTCCATAAGTCCCCAAACCTGTCATTGAGCGACAGGAGGTGGACATTGAGACCTTGAGCGGCTTGGTCAGGAACAGGAGGAGGACATGCAAGTCTACAGAGACGATAATGTCGGAACAGCAGGAGGACATTCAGTAAAGCGGGTGTGTAAAGCAGAAACAGAATGAGTCCAATCAGCTACTCATGCCTCTTACACAGCAATTCGAGCAGATCTTTTACAGCCTTGTGCCTGTTACAGAGGAATTGTGAAAGGGAACATAGAGGTTATAGAAAGGGAAGGACTTCGAATAACCAGCTTCACTGGGGAATGAAAAGTAGTGAGCAAACTATTGGGATTGAAGACAATTTTTTAGAATCCGTTATGAAGGAATTAATAACAGGAGATTTTCAAAGTCAAGCCACAATCCAGCACAGTCAACATAATTTTATGAAGGATAAATCATGTTTGAATGATTTGACTAACTTTCTTTAAAAAAAAGCCGTTACAAGCAAGGTTGATAATGGGGATCATATAAATGTATTATATCTGGACTTCCTGACATCAGTGCATAACGTGCCTCGCAAAATATTAATATGGAAGAGAAGGACACATCCGGTTAGGAACAGTTTACTTGCCAGGGGAGAGGATTAGCTAACCAGTAAAAACCATGATATGGAGTCGCTGGTTTTGGACTGGTTTGGACAAGATCAAAAATCAAATGACACCAGGTTAGAGTCCAATGGGTTTATTCGTAAACACAAGGTTTCATTGTGCTGCTCCTTCATCAGGTGTAAGAGAGAGGAAGACATTAATCACGCAAGTTATAAGAAAAGATTAAAGAATTGTACAACTTATGCGCATGATTTGTTCTCACCTAACATGGCTCTTAACTACCTAATCAGTTAGAATGGAGATGCAAGTTTGATTGATTAATGTGCAAATCGCAGAATTTCTTTCAAGTCGCTCCTGGAAATAACTTCAAGTAAATGAAATAACGCTTGCGGTCAGACAATGTATTCTAAGCGTGAGACCTTGATTGGACGCTGTCTATGTCTTCATCTGGAGTCAGACTGGTTTTATTTACAAAGTAGGAGTTTGTAAAATATCACTTGAGTGACTGTCTACAAATTGTATGTTTTAGAACAAAATAAAATGCATCTGCAAATACAAATGGGCAAATGCAAATTCACCCCGCAGATTTATATGTGTATACATGTGTGTGTGCGCATGTAGGAGAGTCAGGGGGGTCTGTGTGAAGGGGGTGGGGAAGAGAGAGAGAGAGAGACTCTATGTACGTGAGAGAGAGTGAGGAGGAGTGTCTGTGTGTGAGTGCGGGATGGAGACAGTGCATGCGTGTGTGTGACAGAATGGAGTGCGCGTGTATGCATGTGAGAGAGGGAGGGGGAGAGTGTATGTGGAGCAGATAGGGAGAGTGTGCATCAGTGTATGTAACGGGGGAGAGTGAGAGTATGTGCTTGTCCAGGCGAAAGCACAGACAGATACAGCAAATCCCTTTCCCCACACACACTCACTGCGTGGTTTCAGAGCTTCACTTCTGTGCAGCCTCTGCTCCGTTTGTTATTCATGTTACAGACCCAGATGCAGTAACTGTAGTCCCCATGACCCAAAGTTGGGTCAGCAAATCCTAAGGTCTCCCTGAGTGTCTGAGGAAGCTCACAGCACAACCTCCAGCATACCATCCCCAGCACCTCCACTAACTTTTTAATAACAGGAGTCAGTCAGAAGCCCCTCAGTTCCAAGTTCGGTGCCTGTTCCTTTACAATTAGACTCCAGGATTTTCCTCGTGTTACTGACTGCACGATCAACTGAGAGAGACAAACAGAGGCGTTCCGTGAGCAGGCGCATACCAAGATTTCAAACACGTGAGTCAAAGTGGCTGGAACACCCCTGTCCATGGAGAACCACATGGGACAAATCGGGAAGGGAACACAACATTTCACTGTTTCTGAGCTTCACAATGACAGCAATCGATACAGGAGGGAGTCAAAAACCAAGGCCAGGGAAAAATACAGAAAAAAAACAAATAACTTATTAACTGATAACTTGCCGAAAATATGGATAAGGAGATGGGGGGGATTGGAATAACTGGATAAATGAGACAACAGTGGGCCAATTCACAAGAATGCAAACAAAGAATAAAAACATTGCCAGATTTTCTGGAATGGTCCATTGCCTCAAATTCTGAATCTGCTTCACAGAACCAGCCCAGACACCATAAACTGGAGTAAGGTAATGGCTAAGATGGAGAGCTGTGCAGGCCGTTCTAGACGATTACCCAATAAACTGGACTTTCTGCGCAACATGGGGAGCATTGCCAACCTTTTCCAGGATTTGACAACTCTCTACCACCACCGTCTGCCTCCTCCCTTAGAGCTAGTTTTGCACCCAAATGACTTTCATATGAACCAACCTTGTTAAACAGATGACCAGGCACAAAGTTATTCAACGCCTAACTGAAGTCCACATCGACAATGTACAAAACTCTATCTTAATTAATCTTTTTAATCCCTTCTTCAAAATAATCTCAATCAAGTCAGTGACACAATATTGCATGCACAAAGTTATGTTGACTATCCCTAATCATTCGGTACCTTTCAAAATACCTGAAAATCCGATGATTCATAATTCCTTCCAACAACTTACCGACCATCGACGTCAGAGTCACTAGCTTTTCCTTATTACCCTTCTCAATCCTTTAAGTAGTGACACCAAGATACCCAACCTCCAGTCTTCCGGAACTTTACTTGTGGCCATTGATGTTAGCAAGAGACCCAGCAATCACTCCCATAGCTTCCCACAGAGTTCTAGAGTACATCAAATAAAAGCCAGGACATTTTCCTCCCTTTGCATGTTTTAAGAGCTCCAGCAGCTCTTCTGTAATGCAGACACTTTCCTAGATATCACTACTTATTTCCCAAGTTCTCCTGCTTCCATATCCTCCTGCACGGTAAGTACTGCTCCAAAATATTCGTCAGTATCTCCCTCATTTCCTGTGGTTCTGCACATGGGCAGTTTTGCTGATCTTTAAGGATGTCCTATTCTCTCCACAGTTACTCTTTTGTCCTTGAAGTATTTGTAGAAATTCTTTGGATTCTCCTTAACTGTATTTGTCAAAGTTATCACATGTCCTATTTTTATGCTCCCAATTTCCCTCTTAACTATACTCTTGTTGCCTTCACATTCTTCTAGTGATTCACTTTAAATCAGGAATTAAGAGGCTGATGATGACCATTCCGATTGTCGGAAAAATCCATCTAGTTCACTGATATGCTTTAAGGAAACAAACTGCCATTCTTATCTGGCCTGGCCTACAAGTGACTCCAGACTCACAGCAATGTGGTTGACTGCTAACTGCCGTTTGGGAAATTAGGGATTGGTAATGGATGCTTGCCTAGCCAGGGACGCCCTCATCGTATGAAAGAATTAAGAAAAAAAACTCAATTCCTGCTGTCAATGCCTGACGTATGCTTCCCTTTTTCCGTGACCAGAACCTCAATTTCTCCAAACCTCCAGCATTCCTTACACGTACCAGGTTTACCCTTCACCCTAACAGGAACAAAATGTCTCTGTACTCCTGACATCTCATTTTGAAGGCTTCTCACTTCTCAACTAACCCCCCCCCCCCTTCTCTTCTGATATCTGTCCCAATCGACTTTGGAAAATTCTTAGTTAATATCATCAAAATTGGTTTTAAACAATTTAGAACTTTAAATTTTAGACCTGCTTCATCCCTTTGCATTTCTATTTTAAAACTGATAGAACTATGGTGACTTGCCATAAAGTGTTCCCCCACTGATATTTTAAGCACCACCCACACCACTACCTTATTTCCCAAGGATAAGGTGACGTTTAGCTCCTTCTCTGTGATGGAGTACATTGGTCAAGCAGCTGCAGGGTTGTCACTGGGATTGGGGTCAGCAGAGTCTTCGACTCATTGTGTTGAACCAAACAATAATTTGTTTCAGTTGCATTTTCATTGAGTGTGACAGAGAGATTGTCTGCACGAGCCTGAGCTAGTTTCCTGGTGCTATCTTATTGGACTCACCTCATTAGCTAGCCACCCCACCCCATGGTGTCCCTCTCCTTCAATACCAGCCCGATTCTCCCACCCATCAATGTTGGAGATACTGACCATCACCCGCATGCCTTTTGGTATTTCGAGATCCTTGGCACTAGTGCCATCTTTAAAAGTCCAATAGGCACATGGTTGAGCTTTCCCGGGTTAGAGCTGCCTTGCACAATTTACTCTGAGCATGGCAGATAAGGGGCAATTACACCCTGGTTTGTCGACAGGGGCACGGAGGTCATGGTGGATTGTTTAGTACAGAGGGTGACCATTCTCCTCCCAGAGGAGGCCCCACCGCCAGATCCAGCGATCATGGTCTGGCTCACCACACAGCATGCAGCACCTTCCCCTCTCTCTCTCTGTCTCTCACTCTCTTTCTCCTCTACTATAGCTCCTTCACTATTAGAACCGTATGGATACAACAGTGTTGACTGACTCCCTCTGGACACGTCACCAACTCCCACCCCCCCCCCCCCCCCACCTACACCGTCTCCTATTCCAGGAGAAACAGCTCGGAATAGGATTGAAAGAGCGAAGAGGTGGAGTGCCCGAAATCCATCTCCGCAACCCCAACCCCACACCCCGCCACGCCGAATTTACCTGTGTATCTGCATTTGACTCTGTGAGTATCTATACATGGGTGCAGGTCTGACACTGTCTGCGGTGTTTAAAATGACACAATCACTCCCTCAACAGGCCTCCGCACCCTACTGCAGTAACAGCGGCAGAGGGTGATAGCCTTCGAAGATTCAGTCTGGGTGGGAGAGAGGGCAGCATCTCACATCACCACCCAAACTGACAGCAACATCAACACATACACCTCCCCCCAAAACCACCCCACCCCACCCCAACACACACACACAATGCTGGTAGCTGGGGGGTTGCAAATATACTTGGGCCTGTCAGAATGGAAATGCTCACCCCTGAGTGAACCATTTTGTCAGGGGATGATGTGAATTGATTTCACATTCTGTGCCTTTCAATGCTTAAAAATTACGTGAGAAAGTATTGAAAAGTCCAGAAAAAGGCCCAGTGGTGTTGGTAATGACGCAGGAGCAACATCACTTAGTATCAGGCAAAACTGTTCTGTGCTTCCAAAGATATTATTTGAAAAATCAAACGGCCATGCAATTTGAGAGATTCACAGCAAAGGATTTATTATCTTCTCAGTTAAAAACTGTGCCACTGATGCAGTGGTGCGGGGAGGCTAGCAGGGGGAGTTACTGTAAGAATCTAATCATAAAATTCAGTGGTTTGCACTGGTGCCTCATGGTGCCAGGCACCCAGGCTCGATTCCACCCTCGGACGACAGTCTGTGTGGAGTTTCACATTCTCACCGTGATTGCTTGGGTTTCCACCGGGTGCTCTGGTTTCCACCCACAGTCCAACGATGTGGATATTAGGTGAATTGGCCAAGATAAATTGTCGATAGTGCTCATGGATGCGTCGGTTAGGGGCATTAATCAGGGATAAACATAGGATGGTTTGGAAATGGGTCTGGGTGTGTTACTCTTCGAACGGTCAGTGTGGATGCGTTGGGTCAAAGGGCCTGTTTCCACACTGTAGACATTCTTTGAAATCTATGAACAACAGGGACAGACAGAGAGAGTGGAGGAGAGAGAATTTGATTCTAATTTCAATCTATCTACTTCAAAAACAACATTGCACCACGATTCAGACAGACGTACGCATGAACTGAGATACTGATACTAACACACATAATGCATACACACAGAGATACGCACGTAGATATAGACTTTTACCCACAAGCACATGAACATTGCCCCACATACAGGCACACACTGTCCTTAATACAGAGATATATAATTTTTTTATTAATAAGTTATCAATGGTAAGTCGGAGAAGGCAGGCGAATGGGATTCAAAATATTTTAGCCGTGATCAAATGCCATGGCAGACAAGATGGGCGGAATGGTCTTATACTGCTGCAGGGTTCATTGCTCATTTGATCTTGTGGTGCATGGGATTGTCTTTCACCGAGGCCAGTGGAGACTGAATTGGCTAAGTATTTGATTTAGGAGAGTTAATGAGAATGTGGACAGGTTTGAGGGGCTGGGTGGTTGATACCTGTTTCTGATTGTCCACTCCTTGTATATTAAAAGAGTGGTGATTGATTTGAGGGGAACACATCTTTAGAATAAGGGCATTCCCATTTCTGACTGAGACAGGGATGTTCGTTTCTCTTTCGGGTTGTGTGATCTGTGGTGTTCTTGTGCCCAAGGAGCAGTGAAGACTTGGTTACTGAAAACACTCAAGGTTGAGTTCCATAGATCTTTGATGAACAAGATAACCATGTTTATTAGGAACAGACAGGAAAGTGATGTTTAGTTGCAATCACGTCAACAATGCATATTCTGAATGGTGCAGCAGGTGCGAGGGCCTGAATGGCCAGCTGTTCCTCCTAACCCATATGTTGTTCTCTCAAGCACTCCATAATGTTACAGGGGTAAAGAAAGATTTCATTCAGCCAGTCAGCATCATGATAATGAGACAGGAGGAGACCATTCTGCCCTCAAAGGAGTTATGCAGGAATAGATTGAAGTCATGCAGCCCGCTAAGTACATTACACAATGTAAGATGAGGCCATCCAACCTTTCCAGCTTTCTGCCAGCAACAGGAGAAACCTGGTTAACTATCTGGGAATAAACATTCGGGATAGATGATTATTTTCAGGTTGTAAAGTTGTAACTTGGTGGAGTGTCTCAGGGATCAGAGTGAGATTATCAACTATTTACAGTCTATACCAATGACTTGGATGAGAGGACTGATTGGCTTGGAGCTCAATTAGCTCATTCATCAAGATAGTCATTTAACTGGACATGGAGACTCTTCAATGGGATCCAGACAGGGGACGTTAGTGAGCAAATATTTGGCAGAAAACAGTATAATGTGGGTTAAGGGAAGTCAGTGTTGTGTTAAAAGGATAAAATAACAGTAACCTACTTAAATGGAGAAACATCGATGAGCTCATTGGTACAGAGGGATTTGGACGGCCTGGTACATGAGCCACATAAAGCTAGTCAGCAGATTCAGCAAGTGATTAGGAAAGTGCAGCGAATTATGCTGTTTCATGCAAAGGCTACCTGGTATAATCATCGGGATGTTTTACTGCATGTGTACAAGACAATGCTGAGACTATATCGGATATATTGTGTGTAGTAATGAAACACTATACTGAACGAAAAATATGCAATTGTTTTAGAAGCTTTTTACAGATGTTTCACTTTACTCTTTGCGAGAATGAAGGCCAGATGGAATCATAGTGTCATACAGCACGGAAACAGACCATTCAGTCCAGCTCATTTGCACCGACTAGATATTCCAATCTGATGGAGTGCCATTAGCCAACATTAGCACCATAGTGCTATAAACCCTTCTTATTCATACACCATTCATTGTCTCTTAAATGTTGTTATTGTCCCAGCCTCCACCACTTACGCTACCAGCTCATTCCATACACACATTACCCACTGCAGAAAAATGTTACCCTTCACGTATCTTTATAATCTTGCTTTTCCCTCCTTAAATCTGTACCCTCTGGTTTGGATTCCTCCAGCCTTGGAAAATAACCTTGGCTGTTCCCAGCCTCCATGCCTCTCATAGCCTCTACAAGGTCAGAGTACTTCACGCCTGAGAATGAGACATGTTCATATTGATCCATATAACCCGTGAGGAGAGTTTATTGGGGCGTAGCTAATGAATGAGAGAATAAAACTAAGGGTTCAGTTTTAGAAAACAACATACTCATTTTAATACAGGTACTATGAAGACATAAATTTATTGTACAAAAATTATGCAAACACATATAAACATGAAATTATAAACTACAAATGATTTCAAAATGGAGCAGATAACAGGGATGGAATCATGCAATCAGGGGAATGCTTAACCAGACCTGATATAGACCAGGTTGGTGTTCGTGTCACATTAATGCATGTTTCCGATCAGAGAGGGAGAACATATAACCTGCCGGAGAAGAAAACAGCCATAGCTCCATCTCTCCGTGTACTTCTCTACAGCGACATATGAGAGCTGAAAAACAATCAGCCATCTTTAGCACTCTTTGAGGGTTCGTGCTGAGGCTTCATTGGGATCTCTCCACTGACTACAGCAAAGGGATTTCAGCCAAGTCAAATTGTTCCAGGAGAAATTCCAGCGTTAGCACCTTCTGTGAGATAGAATAACTTCAGGGGCAGAATAACAATTGAAACATTTTCAGTTTTGCTTTTCTCATGAAATTAACTGTTATTTGGACAAAGCAAAGAACGTTTTGCTCCTACGACCTGGTGCACAGAAACCGAGGTGACCATTCAGCCCCTGAATGCACTCAGACATGATTTGGTGTGTGTGTGTGTTTCTATGTCTCAGATTTATAGAAAATACATGTTGATTAACATACTGTCAATGTCCAAATTGTATCTCATTTATGTATCCATTTATGTAATTCGAGTAAAGATGCTTTGGTTTTAGATTAGATTTTTTAAAAAAAATTGAGGAAACTTACCTGACTTGTTCCTAACGCTGAACATGACCCAGTCTGAGACACATATCTTTTGCAATATCACCCACTTCGTTGCATTGATAATCTGTCGTGACCTCTGGAGGAATGGGTCTAGAAAAAGAAACAATGACTCTCTAACCTTGGTAGGAACAGGAATAAGGAGGAATTCTCAAAAAGGCTATTTGAGTGGGAATTCTCTGCCCCACAGGTTTGTGGTACCATTTTTGCATTTACTCAAAGATGTTTTAGTTAAATATTTGACGGGAAAGTGACTCAAAGATAATGATCTGCAGTTGGGAGCGTGGCACTGGGACCGCAATCTGATCAGTCACAATCTTAATTCCTGGTGGGGCAGGGACCAACACCTGTTTCTCAGATCTATTTTGCCCCATTCTATTCATCCCCTCAATATGCTACTCAAGAGCAGTTGGAGACCACTTGCTCCTACTACCTGGTGCACAGAAACCGAGGTGACCATTCAGCCCCTGAATACAGTCAGAATGATTTGGTGTGGATTGGAAAACGTTCTTCCGAAAAGAGTGGGTGTTACTGTAAAACAGTCCCTTCCTCTCTCTTTACAGAAGTTTCTTGGTTCCATCTATTGGTCATGGTGTAGACCTAGATATTAAGTGAATAATTCCCCCATACTGGACCCAGAGAGTGACCACAAAATCCTCTCGTGCCGACGGTCACTCCCCTCTGTGAGAAGGAAACACACCACACACATTCAGCGCGACCTTTTGACATCAACGAAATGTATGAACACCAAGAAAGAATGACTGGCCTTGATAACAAGGCAGTATTTGACAGATGATGGTATCAGGGTACCTGAAGAAAATGGAACTTTGACCTCCCTCATATAATTAAGGAAAAGGCAGGAAAAAGGGATGCTATTAATCTATCATGTCTGCACCAGCTCCGAAAAGAGTTATCCAGCAAGCTCAATTCTACAACCCTATCTCTATATCCCTCTAAATTCATCACTCATCTGGTCCAGCAGCTTACCAACATTCAACTCAATAAGTTTTTTTCCAGTACTTCAGTTTTACTAATTTTACATTTTCTGAAGTTCCCCAATTTTGCAGTCACCCTGTTCTCTAATATTTCCAAAAGATTTCCTTTTGCTTCTTTTGTTTGACAGAATCAATGTGTTCATCTCACTGAATAGAGATGACCTCTGTCACCTCGTAAATGCGTGAGAGGATGGAACTCTGGCATAATGGATAAGGCCCCCATTCCTGCCTGGCAAGTTCCTGAATCAAAATTGTTGATGAGAATTGGAAAGGTTCACCATTGGGAAATATTTGTGCAAATCTCAGAAAGGATAGTGCAGTGCCTTGGTCCACCCTACGCAGTCTCCGAAGACCCAGAAACACTGTAAAATCTATCCCCGTACCTTGCACAGAATAGGAAAACCAGGTTCTCTGGTCCCCCTGAATGAATGCAGCAGCTGACAACACAAATCCAAGAAAACCATCCAGAGAACCTATACCGACTTTCTAATGTCAGGTGCAAGTCAATACTTACATATATGGCACACTCACTAATGTATAAAATGCCTATCTCTCCTCTGTTCCTATTCCTGGCTGATAAACTGTTACATTTCTGTGCCGTCCCTGAAATATGAACAGTTCTGATCTCCATGGAAATAGTTGACAATGTAACTGCACAATTTTCTTTACCTCAGTTACGATAACATCAACACCGCCACTGATGGTGGAGATGCTGGGGAGGTGATGGTCTAGCGGTATTGTCTCCACACTATAAATTCTGAAATTTCCACAAATATTCCCCAATGGTAATGACACAAACCCGGACTTCAATCCCGCCACAGCAGATGGTGGGAGTTCAATTCAATAAAATATTTGCAATTAACATTCTAATGAAATATTGATGGTTGTAAAAACTAAGAACATCTGGCTCAATAGTGTCCTTCAGGGAAGGAAATTTGCCATCTTCACTGGTCTGGCCTACATGTGATTCCAGACCTTCAGTAGTGGTAGACTCTCAAATGCCCTTTGAACTGGCCAAGTCAGCCAGTCAGTTATAACACTACAAGGTCTCAAAGAAGTGTAACCAGACCGACTGAAGCACTGCCAGTCTATAGCACGTCGAAGTGCAGTGGTTCAGAAAGACAGTTCCCCAGCACCTTCTCAAAGGCAACTCGGAAAGAGTAATAAGTGCTGGCCCAGTCACCAACACCCATGTCCCATTAATGAAGAAAAGAAAATGACAACACTGAGGATGGAGAGATAGATGGGACAGAACTCACTTGAAACAATGGCTTGGATATATACCAACATGGGCATGATACACAGAAATAGAGGAAAAGGTAAACAATAAATGAAAATGTTCTCACAATTTATTTCCATACAAGCTGATTATCCACAGTCCCTTTGTTTATTTTTTTCTACGTCCCCATTTCTGCACATATTCAACGCAATCCTCCAACACACATTACAGTATTTCCCCGCTGCTTCCACATCTGATGCATGGTGAGTGGACTCAAAATGATAACTGTGTTTTTCTCTCGACAAAGTCTACCAAACCTGCTTCGTTTCCCCAGCACTCTGTTTTTTTTTTGTTGTTGTTTCAGCATCTCAGTATTTTACTTTGTTTGATTTAATCTTTATTTTTTGTTATTTTATGGGACATTGGCCCATCGAGTCCACACTGACCCTCTGCAGAGCATAGCACCCAGAACCCCCTCATACACCATTCCTGCATTTCCCATGGCTAACCCGTCCCCTACCCTGTCCCTGCGTCTCCAATTCCTATCACTCCCAGCAACACATGGCGGAAAATTTAGCATGGTCCATCTACTGAACCTGTGTGCGTTGTGGGAGGACACTGAACCTGTTAGAGGTGTACTAGAGCATGAGAGGAACGAGCAGAGTGAATAGTCATCAGCTGTTCCCCTTCACCAAAGAATTAAAAATAAAGGAGAACACGTTTAAATTGAAAAGCAAGACACTAACAAAGGATTTGTTGAATCTGTTTTGAATCTGCACGATGGTTTGTGTCTAGAATGCATTGCCTGAGAGGGTGGATAAGGAAGGAAAGCTCACAAACTTTATAAAGCACTTGTATCAGCACTGGATGGTGCAGACTCGATGGGCCTTGTCTTTAATACATGATTTCTTGTGGTGGCAGCCATGAAAGCTCTGATGTATTCTGAAGCAGCAACCAAAGAGACTTGTTGGTTTGTTCCATCGAACTGTGCTCAGTGAGCGGCGAGATTACAAACCAGCAGCATCCCATCTGGTATCAGTACTTACTCCAACTAGGACAGTCCAGACGTCTCTGAAAACATCCATGTTAATTCACATGCTCAGTGCTAGAATCGTCCAATGATGGCATCAGCATTATTTCAGCTATTTGACCCCATTATTTTAAGGACACCCATAACATAGAAACAGGCTTCGCTTCATTATTATATAGACTTCTCGTGTAAGATTGCTATTTCTCTGAAGAATACTAAATTCCTTATGACATATTGAAAAAGAGTTCGTTTTCCAGCGAGTTTCTCATCACAGTATGGCAGCTTGTGTAACACTCCATCTACCAGCAGTAATATTTACTCACTGTTAAGCCAGCATATGAGATGCGCACCTGACACTCCCTCTCAATAGCCACGTGGATGGACCAACCCCAACTGGACTGGAACGACTCAAGGGCAATTAATTCTGGTCTAGCTCCATTAAAATCCCAAAATGAACTAAAAAGACAATTCGATTTTGCAACAATTATTAAACAATGAGGACATCTTATTGATCCGATGAGTTCATCGCTGTCGTTGAAGTTTTGTGATCTATTTCTATGAAACCATATCGTGCATGTACTGAAAGAACAAAAGCTCAGGTCACAGACACTGACCTGAAACTAGAAATACTTTAGTTTGGTGTTTTCTGGCTGTCATAGATGTATTGGGCTGATAGGCCTGTTTCTATGCTATATGGGTGTATTACTTTAATTGTTGGAAACAGAGAATGAAGTCTCACTATTTCCATAGGTTGTGGACATCAAATACAATCTCCAAGGGCACACAGGATTTGAAGCTATATCATTCTCCCTTCACTACCAAAATTGTTAAGAACCCTGTTTCTTTCTTTGTAACATACCTGTTAGCGTTCCTGTATCACAAGAACCCCTGGGGTTTATCACCATATTCTGAATAGAAATTAAACACAGGCAACAGAATGCTGGCCTTGGTAATGAAACACACCTCACAAGAACAACTGAAAGGAATCTACTGTATTAAAGTCATTCATTCGACATAATCTGATTCTAAAGCAGTTTCAAGCGTGGCATTCCCTTTGTATTATGCTCTTGACCTCTCGACAACATTATGAATCTTTCCTGAGTGCTTTTGAGTTCAGTTAAAAAGTCACATATGGAAAGCTGTGCCCAATAGTCTGAAAGGAAAAGTTTCATGACAAGAGTGTCATTTTTGTTTTCGGTACCTAAAGACAACAGAAATGTAGAAACTAGCATCGAGAAAGGAATAAAACCAGCTCCGACATGCGATAAGGTCGTGGATGATCTGATTGTGACCTCAGTCAAACATTCCTTCTTCTCCCTTACAATATTAGTAAAGAACCTGCCTGCCTCTGCCTTAGGAATGTTTAATGACTTATTCTCCATTGCTATATGGAAAGATAATTCCACAAAGACACAACATAATGCGATGATGACATCAAATCACCATCTTCTTAACAGTGATATTCGTCAGTTTTATAATCCATTCACTCATAGGAATCTTTCACCAAGCTGAAATATTGTTTCAGAAGTCAACTTGAAAGATTACTTGGAATATTCTGGGGTTAAACAAGACCGCATGTTGTTCGCGAAAAGCCCAGAAGATCCAGGTCCAGTCAATTCAAGATTTCCTCCATAAATAAATCCCAGGAGTCAGCTGAGTGAACCTTCTATGGATTGCATTTCATATCATTGCGGCCATCGCTCTCTAGATGTGGTTACACCACTACCTTGTAGATCTGTAGAAAATCGGCCGTACTTTTAAATGTATTCTGTTTCAGAAAGTTTCAACATTTATCTTGCCTCCCTAAAAATTTGACGAACCTGTAAAGTTTTTATTTTGTAACCCAGGTGCCCGGTCCCTCAATGCCTAACGCCAATCTCTCCACTGAAATAACACACTACGTTTCTATTCAACCGGCCTACATATTTGAGCACAGACACATTTTTCCTCCTATGTTCCATGCACAATGACTTGCCTGTTCACTTGCTGCAACCTATACCTCTTTATCGAATCGTGAGCTCTTCATATCTTCCTTCTCTAACAGTTTAAACAGTTTGTATTCTTCCCTAATACAGAGAGACTATTTGGTTAAAGAAACGCACTGTGGCGACATTTCAAAGTAATTTAAAATGAAATATTTTTACTCCATGTCTAAACTATAAATATGAGACAAAGCTAAAGTGTTTTGCAGTCCTATCATTCAGTTCCCATTACTCAAAGTAGGGTCAGATGGCGTGGAATGTGTGTGGGTAGAATTGAGGAACCGCAAAAGTGTAAAACCATAGTTGGAGTAATGTACTGGCCTTTGAATTGTAGTCAGGGGCTGGGGCGCATGATAGACCAGGAGATAGAAAATATATATTGGAAAGGCAAAATTAGAGTGAGTGTGGGGATTTCAATATGCTGGTGGATTGGGACAATCAGACTGGTGGTGGTTTGCAAAGAAAGGAATTTGTGGAATGTCTACGAGATGGCTTTTTGGAGCAGCTTATGGTGAAGGCAACAAGGGAACGGGCAATACCAGATTTAGAGTTCAGCATTGTGGCAGAATTGAGAAGGAAGCTGAAGGTGAAGGAACCCTTTGGAGGCAGTGATCCTAATATGATTGAACCTAAACTTCAATTTGAGAGGTAGAAAGTAGAATCGGAGTTAATATTACAGTTGTACCGACAAAGACATGGATATACAGTGGAACAGTAATGGCGGGAGTTTTTCGAAGCAATTTAGGAGTCACAGCAGAGATTCATCCCGAGGTAGTAGATGCATTGTACAGGGAGGATGAGGCATCCACAGATGACGAGGGAATGCATGGCTCGTGTAAAAGAAAAAGAGAAAGCAGATAACATGGCAAATGGCAGTGGGAAACCAGAGGATTGGGAAGCTTACAAAGAGGAACAGTGGACAACAAAACAAGAAATAAGGAGGGAGATGATTAAACATGAAGTAAAGCTATCCAGTGATAGAAAGGACGACTGAAAGAGTCTCTTTAGAGATATTATGGGCAATAACGGGAAGCAGAAGTGGATATTGGGGCACTTGAATGATAGTATTGTGGAACAAATAATAGATGAGAAACTGAATTATTATTTCACGTCAGATTTCATGGCAGAAGACATTAATAATATCTGGAAAATTCAAGAGAGTGAGGAGGCAGAGCTGATTAGGAGAATTTGCTCGAAAACCTAAATGGGTAAATAAGCTGGATGGAGACATTAATGGTGATATTTCACAAATCATTAGAATTAGAGATGGTAGAAAAAGACGAGAAAATTGTGAACGTGACACCCTGTTTGTTTTTAATGAAAAGAAGATTTTTGAATTTTTTTATAAAATTACAAAATTAGTACAAACTAGTGTATTCTGCTTTACAATATAATAACAACCCCAATAAAGAATTTGAAAACAAACTACTATTCTCCAAATTAGCAAACCATAAAATAGGATATCCTACATTACTAAAACTAAACAAAAAGAGAAAAGAAAATAAATAAGTAAATAAATAATTAAATACATATGTTTTAAAAATTATATTAAGTCATAGCCTGGGAGTCAAGAGAAAATCTTTAGAACGGAGATAAGGAGAAAAGTCTCCAGCCTGAGTGTGGTGAATCTATGGTAGAATGGCAGCGTCATTCCTAAAGGACATGAGTGAACCAGGTAAGTTTTTCTTGACAATCGATTCATAACCACCAACAGTCTCTTAATTCCAGATTTGAATTTAAGCTTCGCCACTTGCTGTGGCAGGATTTGAACCCAGGTCACTCGAGCATTATCTGGCTTTAACAGATAAGAATTTAGTGATAAAACCACGAGGCCACTGACTTACCCAATCCTCCACAGTGTGACTAACGTGTGCAGTATGATATGCACTGGGATTTGTCTTCATTGCCTTCATCTTATCCTTGATTTCCTTGTAAAGATATGGATGATTTTTGTTCGAAATGAATTCCTCTTCGGTCTTTAGCATCTCCCTAATTGTTTGCCAAATTTCTTCAGTTGTCCTGCCTTTGAATGTTCTTTTCTCTCTACACCCCCCACCTCCTCCCTCCTCCCCCACCACCTCCTTCCCCCCGACCCCCCCACCAGATCACCACAGCCAATACCTTCCTTAGGCCAGTATAATTATCATTGCCTAACACTAAATCTCTCATGTACAACTCAGTCTTGACTCTTTCAATCTGAATGTGGAACTCCAGCATGCTGTGGTCACTCTTTCCAAGGTGAAGCTCATCCACCAATCCTTCCTTGTTACATAATATCAAATCAAAATTAGATTAGATGCCCTATAGTATGGAAACAGGCCCTTTGGCCCAACAGGTCCACACCGACCCTCCGTAGAGTAGACCACCCAGACCCATTTCCCTCTGAGTAATGTACCCAACACTATGAGCAATTTAGCATGGCCACTTCAACTGACCTGCACGTCTTTGGACTTTGGAGGGAAACCCATGCAGACAGGAAGGGGAATTGTGTAAACTACACGCAGACAGTCCCCCGAGGCTGGAATCGAACCTGTGACCCCGGTACTGTGCTTACCACTGAGCCACCGTGCTGCCCCATTGTCTGGTTGTTTCCATGACGGCCTACGCTCTGAAATAATCTCTCATACACTCTATGAATCTTTATTGAAGGATATCACTGTCCAGTTGATTAATTGAGCCCATTTGCATGTTCAGACCTCCCATAGTTATTGCTGCGCCCTTGTTACAAACCCTCACTCTTTTCTACCTCTGAAGTACTTTGGGGGGACAGTGGCTGAAAATTCCTCTTGCCAAGAGGTTTCTTCTCCTGCTTTTTATTTGCACTGAGACGGCTTTCAAATATTTTTTGGCACAAAATACTTTAAAAAGGTCTGAGTTCCCACTCGCACAAACAAATGTTTATTTTCTTTTCACTAGCTACATTTCACTGTAAATATCGAGGATTTAAGAGAGCTAAAAGTGGTCATGAGATATCGTTAGCAAACAGGGTTGAGGAAAATCCCAAAGACTTCTTTTCATATATAAGGATGAAGAGGGTAACTAGAGAAATGATTGGACCCCAGATGGACAAAGGAAGAAAGTTATGCATGAAGTCAGAGAAAACGGGTAAGATTCTTAGCGAGTACTTTACATCTGTATTCACCAAGGAGAGGGATGTAACGGATGTTGAGGTTAGGGATAGATCTCTGAGTACTCGGGGTCAAGTAGGCATAAAGAGGGAGGAAGTTTTGGATATGCTGAAAGGTATTAAGGTAGACAAGCTCCCAAGTCCGGATGAGATCAACCACAGGTTATTGAGGGATATGAGTGTGGAAATAACTGGAGCTTCAACATATGTCTTTGCAGGATAAGTGAAAATGGGTGAGGTCCCAGAGGAATGGACAATTGCTAATATTGTCCCCTTGTTTATGAAGGATAGCGGAGATAATCCAGGTAATTGTAGACTGGTGAGCCTGATAGGGAAGCTGCTGGAGAAGATACTGAGGGACTTGAGTAAGGCGATTTATTATGTTCCCCATGGTCGGCTGTCAGAGATGTTGAAGTCGCATGGGTTCCAGAGTGTACTAGCTAGATGGATAGAAAACTGGCTGAGCAACAGAAGGCAGTGAGTAATAGTGGAAGGGGATTTCTCAAAATGGAGACCGATGACGGTCTCAGGGCGGCACGGTGGCACAGTGGTTAGCACTGCTGCCTCACAGCGCCAGGGACTGGGTTCAATTCCCGCCTCAGGCGACTGACTGTGTGGAGTTTGCACATGTGTCTGCGTGGGTTTCCTCCGGTGCTCCGGTTTCCTCCCACAGTCCAAAGATTTGTGGGTCAGGTGAATTGGCCATGCTAAATTGCCCGTAGTGTTAGGTAAGGGGTATATGTAGGTATGGGTGGGTTGCGCTTCGGCGGGTCGGTGTGGACTTGTTGGGCCGAAGGGCCTGTTTCCACACTGTAAGTAATCTAATCTAATCTAATGACCAGTGGTGTGCAACATTGATCTGTGCTGGGACCACTGTTGTTTGTGATATATATCAATGATTTGGAAGAAGGTATCTCTTGCCTGATTAGCAAGTTTGCCAAGATTGTTGGAGTATCAGATAGTGAAGGGGACTATCAGAAAATACAGCAGAATATAGATACATTGGAGAGATGGGAACAGAAATGGCAGGTGGAGTTCAATCTCTGCAAATGCGAGGTGATGCATTTTGGAAGATCCAGTTCACGAGTGTACTTTACAATAAACGGAAATTTCCTGGGGAAAATTGACATACAGCGAGATCTGGGTGTTCGGGTCCATTGTTTTCTGAAGATGCCAACACAGGTCAGTAAAGTGGACAAGGAGGCAAATGGCATGCTTTCCTTCATTGGTTCAGGTATTGAGTACAGTTGAATAGGACTTTGGTTAGGCCGCATTTGGAATACTGCATATAGTTCTGGTCACCACATTAACAAAAGGATGTCGATGCTTTGAGTAGGGTACAGAGTAGGTTCACCAGGATGTTGCCTGGGATGGACGGTGCATGTTATGAAGAAGTATTGAGTTAACTATGACTATTTTCATTACCAAGACAAAGGTTGAGGTCTACAAAATCAAGACAGATATAAGCAGGGTGGATAGCAAGAAGCTTTTTCCCCAGATTGTGGAACTCAATCACTCGGGGTCATGAGTTTAAAGTGAGAGGGGAAAGGTTTAGGGCAGATGTATGTTGGAAGTTCTTTACACATAGGGCGATAGCAGCCTGGAACATGTGGCCAGCGAAGTTGGTTGGGGCAGGAACGATAGCGTTATCTAAGATATATTTCGACAGTAACATGAATGGGCAGGGAGCAGAGGGATACAGATCCTTAGAAAATAGGTGGCAGGTTTAGAAAATAGGAGGATCTGGATCAGCACAGGCTAAGAGGGCCGAAGGGTCTGTTCCTGTGTTGGAGTATTCTTTATTCTTTATCTTTCATTCTAAAAATAGCAAGTTTTGAACTTATTGTCTACTACAATTTGATAATATAAATGGTTTAGTTATTTGATAGTGCATGTGAAATTACAGTCACAGGGTCAAAGAGATGTATAGCATGGGGAAAAAAAACCTTCGGTCCAACTTGATCATGCCGACCAGATATCCCAATCCAACCTAGTCCCACCTGCCAGCACTCAGCTCATATCCCTCTAAACACTTTCTATTCATATACCCATCCAGACGCCATCTAAATGTTGCAATTGGACTAACCGCCAACACTTCCTCTGGCAGTTCATTCCACGCACGTACAACCCTTTGAATGAAAAAAAATGTCCCTTACATATCTTTTATATTTTTCTCTTCTCAACTGAAAGTTATGCCCTCTAGTTCTGGACTTCACCATGCCAGGGAAAAGACCTTGTTTATTTACCCTATCCATGCCGCTCATAATTTTATAAACCTCTATAAGGTCATCCCTCAGTCTCCAACGTTCTAGTGAAAACAGCCCCAGCTTGTTCAACCTCCAGCTATAGCTCAAACCCTCCAACCTTGGCAACATCCTTGTAAATCTTTTCTGAACTCTTTCAAGTTTCACCTATCAGGTCCTGTGGATTTTTCCAGCTTTATGCATTTCAAGGCATCCAGCACATCTTCCTCTGTTATATGGACATTTTCCAAGATGTCACCATCTATTTCTCCGGATATCTATATCTCCCATGTCCTTTTCCTGAGTAAAGAGTGGTACAAAATAATCGCTTAGTAACTCTCCCATCTCCCGTGGCTCCACACAAAGGCACCTTGCTGATCTTTGAGGGCTCCATTCTCTTCTTGTTCACCCTTTTGTTCTCAAAGTATTTGTAAAATCCTTTTGGATTCTCCTTAACTCTATTTTCCAAAGCTCTCTCATGTTCCCGTTTTGCCTTCCTGATTTCCCTCTTTAATATACTCCTTTTGCCTTTATACTCTTCTAAGGATTCAGTCGATCTATCCTGCCTGTACCTGTCATAACCTTCCTTCTTATTCTTAACCAGACTCTCAATTTCTTTAGTCATTCTGCACTCTGTATACCTACCAGCTTTTCCTTTCACCCGAATATGAATATACTGTTTCTGGACTCCCGCTATCTAATTTCTGAAGGCTTCCCATTTTCTAGCCGTCTGCTTACCTGCGAACATTTGCCACCATCAGCTTTTGAAAGTTCTTATCTAATACCGTCAAAATTGTCCTTTCTCCAATTTAGAACTTCAACTTTTAGATCTAGTCTATCCCGTTCTATCATTACTTTAAAACTAATATAATCGTTGGCAAATAACTGAAGGTCACACATTTCAGGCGAGAAATTAAATTGATTGATTAAATTTAAATGTGTAAGAGTAAGAATTCTATTTAATTGTTCAATCATTTGCTCACTCTGAATATTCAATCAGTCAGAGGTCACCCACTTTACAAATGATAGAGCGACAATGTATGCATTTGAATACTGAGATTCAATGTGTAATTGTAATCACCAGCACAGTCAGATGACATGTTCTTTATCGATACAAAACAAAATGTGCATTCTTTACTTTTGTATCATAAAAGGTCGTTCGATGTTTATATATTAATTCAGTTATTGATCAGTTGAATAATTGTAGCTCATACCTTATTATTGCCCAATTCACAAACATGGCAATCTCCTGATTATTGTTCAGGCCAGTAAACCAATCACTTTGCACCATGACCGACATTAAAAGTGGATTCCAAAAAGGTGAATTCAGGTACAGTGCTACTGGACCTCAAAATTGCATGTAGCACACAGAGAGCCATTGGCCTGGTCCTGAATCTGTGAAGAGAGTTTCCAACCTGTGTCAGGGCAGTCATAGAAACATTCCCTCACAGCGAACCATTTGGAATCCACCTTGAGCAGGAGGAAACTAGCCAATAGGCTATCACTGCTCTCAGTGTAGGTACAAATTCTGTCTAAATTAGATACCAATGACTGACCAGGAACTATGCCTTACAAATTCACCCTCAGTCACAGCCTGACTCAGGGAGCAGATGTATGGGCATGGAGTGTCAGCATCACATCGCAAAAGTTACTTATGGTGATGACAACTGGTACGTTACCCAGAGTCCGTACATCTGCACCCTGGACCAGACACTGGGTGACAACGTTTACAATTGGCAGTCTATTGCAGCATTTTGTGTCTCACAGTAAACCCTCTGAAACGATATCCATTAAATGTACCTTCACATTCAAAAGTATCAAAATAAAATTATACATGTCTGTGGATGGTCAGATACTAATTCATAGGCCACCCAGCAGAATGCATCTGAAGAAACCACGAGCAAACTGCAAGTAAAAAATCGTTTTAATAACTGAACTTGGTGGATTTTGTCTGGTCTAGATAACCACACATATTGTGCTGACACTGAGGTGAATGCAACAATTACATCAAAACTGGAAGTCTTGGTCTAACGCCTTTAACCCTGTATTCTTTATGTTAATGCAATCTTCCAAACTAAATTGCTTCACACTTTATCAGGTTGAACTCTACCTGTCACTTATCAGCGCAGCTCTGCATCCGGTCAATATCCCGATGCAACCTACAATAGGCCTTCTTACTATCCACAACCCCACCAACCTCCGTGTCATCGGCAAACTTACTAACGTATTTGTCCACTTCCTCATCAAAGTCATTGATAACAATCAGAAAGAGCAGAGGTCCGAGAGCCGATCTCTGTGGAACACCACTGGTCACTGAGATCCAGGCTGAATACTTTCTATCAACTACCATCTTCTGTCTTCTATGAGCCAGCCAAGCCCATTTCCAGAGAGCCAAATTTCTATACGCCCAATGCTTCCATACCTTCTGAATGGCCCTACAATGGGGAATGCCTTGCTAAAATTCTTGTTCACCACATCTACTAGTCTACCTTCATTCACGTGTTTTTTTTTATATCTTCAAAGAATTCAATAAGGTTTCTGAGAGATGACCTGCTCCTCACAAAGCCATGATGACTATCTCTCATCAAACTGTCATTTTCTAAATAATTGTAAATACACTCTCTCAGAAACGTCTGCAATACTTTGCCAACTACTGATGTAAGACTGACTGTTCGGTCATTCCCAGAGTTATCCTTATTGCCTTTCCTGAACAAGGGAATGACATTTGTTACCATCCAATCATCTGGCTGGCACTGCTCTAGTGGACAGTGAGGACGCAAAGATCATCGCCAAAGGCACGCCAATCTCTCCCGTCACTTCCTGGAGTAACCAAGGGTATACCCCATCTGGCCCAGGGGATTTACCTCTCCTTATGTTTGTAATTCATTCAATCAGTGTATACTTCCCTTCAACTTTTCTACACCCTGTCCAACCAACTGATTGGTTGATTTCCATATCAGTGCAATATACAGTGCTGCCTTCCTGAGTAAGTACAGATCACAACATTCTGCGAATCATGGAATGAAAAAATAAAGGAATGCATCAATGCCTTCCTGATGAAGAGTTTATGACCGAAACAAAGACTCTACTGTCCCTCGGATCCTGCCTGACCTGCTGTGCTTTTCCTGCACCACACTTTTTGACTCTGATCTCCATTAACTGCAGTCCTCACTTTCTCCATTACGGAGGGCTGTCACCTCTGCACACTGAACAGGGAATTAACCATCAGAAACTCATTGTTTGTGGAGCTGGCTGCTCAGTTCTGGAAAGTTGCACTTGATGAATACATTTTATTAAAATAAACAATTACAATTTCACAGATATTCATTCAGTGCCAGAGTTAGAGTTGTGGTTCATGGTTTGAGCAGCTGATAACAAACAGGAAACGACCGAAGAACTCCGAGGTACATGGTTTTCCACGTATTATATTCCAGCTTACGTTAATGCTGGGAGTATTATCAGACAGGCTGACAGATCTGATCAGGGAATGAGTTGACATGTGGAGTTGTGACATTTCTACCATCACAGAGACCTGTTTGAGGGAGGTCAGGGCGAACAACTCAATACTCTGTTGTACTGGAACTGTAGGCTGGACAGGCCAGGGTGTTGAAGAGGTTGTGGTGCTGCATTATTAATTAACAAGTCAGTTACTGCTGAAAGGAATGGTCTTCAAATGAGGCTTTGTGGGTAAAAATGATGACGGACAAACTGCTTTTTAAAGCACATTTTAGCTTACAGTGTGGAAACTGGCCCTTCCGCCCAACAAATCCACACAGGCACTCCGAAGAGCAACATTAATATTGACAAGTCGCCAGGCCCGGATCAGATTTGTCCTCGGCTGCTTTGGTAAATGACAAATGTGATTGCTTCGCTGCTTGTGAAGATCTTTGCATCCTCGCTCTCCACTGGAGTTGTACCTGATGACTGTAGAAAAGCAAATGTAATTCCTCATTTCAAGAAAGGAAATAGGGGAATCCCCGTCAATTACAGTCCAGTAAGTCTCACATCTGTCGTCTGCAACATGTTAAAAACGATTCTGAGAGATAGGATTTATGACCATCTGGAAGAGCATGGCTTGATTAAATGCAGTCAACACGGCTTTGTGAGGGGCAGGTCATGATGAGGTCGGGCTGTGGATGTGTTGCATATGGATTTCAGCAAGGCATTTGATAATGTTCCCCATAGTAGGCCCACTCAGCAGGTCAGGAGGAATGGGACAGCGGGGAACTTAGCTGCCTGGATACAGAATTGGCTGGTCTACAGAAGGCAGCGAGTGGTAGTAGAAGGAATATATTCTGCCTGGAAGTCAGTCGTGAGTGGTGTTCCACAGGGCTCTGTCCTTGGGCATCTACTGTTTATAATTTTTATTAATGACTTGGATGAGCTCATTAATAAAATTGAAGGACTTGTCAGCAAGTTTGCAGATGACACAAAGTTTGGAGGTGTCATTGACGGAAGAGAAATGTTGTTGTCTGCAGCGGGACATTGACAGGATGCAGAGATGGGCTGAGAGGTGGCAGATGGGGTTTCAACATAGATAAATGCGAGGTGATGCATGTTGGAATCTCGAATTTGAAAGCTGAGTACAGGATAAAGGATAGGATTCTTGGTGGTGTGGAGGAACAGACGGATCTTGGTGTTCAGATGCATAGATCCTTTAAAATGGCCACGCAAGTGGAAATGGTTGTTACCATATGGTGTATTGGCTTTCATTAACATGGGGATTGAGTTTAAGAGTCGTGAGATCTTGTTGCAACTCTATAAAATTTTGGTTAGACTGCACTTGGAATACTGCGTCCAGTTCTGGTCACCCTACTATATATAAGATGTGGATGCTTTGGAGAGGGTTCAGAGGAGGTTTACCAGGATGCTGCCTGCACTGGAGGGCTTATCTTATGAAGAGAATTTGATTGAACTTGGACTTTTTTCATTGGAGAAAAGAAAGAGGAGAGGGGACCTAATTGAGATATACAAGATAATGACCGATATAGATAGAGTTGAAGGGCAGAAATGGCTAACACGAGGGGTCATAGTTTTAAGCACGTTGGAGGAAAGTATAGAGGGGATGTCAGAGGCGGGATATTTACACAGAGAGTTGTGAGAGCATGGAATGCGTTGCCAGCAGCAGTTGTGGAAGCAAGATCATTGGGGACATTTAAGAGACTGCTGGACATGTATATGGTCACAGAAATGTGAGGATGCATACATGAGGATCAATGATCGGCACAACGACGTGGGCTGAATGGCCTGTTCTGTGCTGTACTGTTTTATGTTTAATGTTCTGTGTTCTATTTTCAAAGTCCTTGTACTTAATAATGACTTGGTCTTTTGTGTGGAAATGAGACCAACCATTTCAATGCTCCATACTGTGAGTTGTGCGCTGTTGTCATCATATTTATATAAAAATGAACTGAATAAAATTTGGGGGCGTGGGGTTGTTGGGTTGTGTTTATTGGACAATCTAAAAGTTGGTATTACGAAAGAATGTCGGACCTTCAGTAAAAAGACTTTGCTGTTAATGGTTAGAACAATGCTGTAAACATTTACAGAGATTTCCAGTTCAAGTCACATACAAGGACGTTGGGCTGGGCTGATGCCGGCCATCAATGGAGCAGCACCATTCTGTTTTGGATACTGACATTGTGGAGATAACATACACTGGATGTGGTTTATGAGGGATTCACTGTAAGATGCCATGTGATGCAGGAACCCGTAACCTTTATAACACATTCTTTCAGGATTAGGTCCAAGGCACAGAATTACAGAGTTTAGGTGGCACACCAGAAGGGATATACTTGCAAGACATGGTTGTTTACAGGTCATTGTTGCAAATATTGAACTGCATATGGACCAGCGCCATATGCTAGTTCATTGATCAGTCTGCGCCAAATCCATCTCCCCGTTGTTCAGGTATGTCGCTAACCAGTCTATTGTAAGGGATCGTGTGAGTAACTGCCCAGATCCAGTTTGAAAGCTCCCTGGACAGATTTTGGAGATGGTCAGTATTTTGGAGGTCGTGCTGAGGGCGATAAATCTTTGTCTGAATGTAGTTTTTTTCTCAACGTCATTTCAAACAGCTTTGCTGCCTGCAAGATGGTGTGTTCACTGATCTGAGCATGAATCGGCTGTTTACTACAGTCACTGAACTGTAAAAGTCAGGTGTGCGCTCTGGTAATTCAATTATTGTTCACTTCAATTGCTTTCAAGTGAAAAACAATGATTTGGTTTATTTTTAAAATATGTAGAAACAAAGTGATATTAACTCTTCTTTATACAGAATGTAAAAGTGACCTGTTGCATATTTCCCACAGACTGATCAAGCAGCAATCAGGTATTCTCTGGAAAGCAAGATTATGTGAACAGGACTATGTCCGAGGCAACATCACCATCCTCTCTGGTAGGTTCTGTCCCACAGAAAGGGCACAGCCAGGCAGAAGAGGGCAGCTCCTTGGCATATAGTCAATATAGTTTGGCGTGGTGGCTCAGTGGTTAGCACTGCTGCATCACAGCACCAGGGACCCAGGTTTGATTCCAGGCTTAGGCAACTGTCTTTGTGGAGTTGGCACATTCTCCCTGTGTCTGCGTGGGTTTCCTCCCACAGTCCAACGATGTGCAGCTCTGGTGAATTGGCCATGGTAGTGGGTTGCTCTTTGGAGGGTTGGTGTGGACTGATTGGGTCGAAGGGCCTGTTCCCATCCTGTGGGTAATCTAATCTAATCTTAATTGATGCTAGATCCTGTGGCGGCTAGACTGCTGTGTAGCAGGTTATGGGGAGCCAATAACAGGGAACGATATAATTGACCACATCATCACCAATCAGCCTGCTGCAGATATACCCCTCCATTTCCTATATCGGTAAGAATGGTCACTGCACAGTCCTTATGGGGAGCAAGGGCTACTCTTCACATTTTGCACACTTTCCTCACCATGACATGTACTAAATGGTACAGACTTTAAACAGATTAAGCAACTAATGATGATGCATCCATGAGGTACAATGTCCCATCGGCAGCACCAGAATCATGTTCTGTACAACTCATGGAGTCTGCAACTTCCTGGACCGACGCACCTCCCACTGTACATTAACCAGCACAACCCGACATACCTCCCACTGTACAGTAACCGTCACGGCCCAACATACCTCCCACTGTACAGTAACCATTATGGCCCGACATACCTTCCACTCTATAGTAACCATCACGGCCCAACATACCACCCACTGTACAGTAACTATCACGGCCTGACATACCACCCACTGTACAGTAACCATCACGGCCCGACATACCTCCCACTGTACAGTAACCATCACGGCCTGACATAACTCCCACAGTACAGTAACCATCACGATCCAACATACCTCCCACTGTACAGTAACCGTCAAGTCCTGACACACCTCCCACTGTACAGTAACTATCACGGCCCGACATACCTCCCACTGTACAGTAACCATCACGGCCTGACATAACTCCCACAGCACAGTAACCATCACGATCCAACATACCTCCCCTGTACAGTAACCGTCAAGTCCCGACACACCTCCCTCTGTACAGTAACCATCACGGCCCGACATACCTTTCACTGTACAGTAACCATCACGGCCCAACGTACCTCCCACTCTACCGTTACCATCACGGCCCGACATACCTCCCACTGTACAGTAACTAACACGGCCCAACATACCTCCCACTGTACAGTAACTATCACGATCCAACATACCTCCCACTGTACAGTAACTATCACGGCCCAACATACCTCCCACTGTACAGTAACCTTCACGGCCCGACACACCTCCCACTGTACAGTAACCATCACACCCCGACACACCTCCCACTGTATTGTAAACATCACGTTGTGACATACCTCCCACTGTACAGTCACCATCTCGGCCCGACATACCTCCCACTTTACAGTAACTATCACGGCCCAACATAGCCCCCACTGCACAGTAACTGTCATGGACCAACATACCTCCCACTGTACAGTAACCATCACACCCCGACACACCTCCCACTGTACAGTAAACATCCCGGCCCGACATACCTCCCACTGTACAGTAACTATCACGGCCCGACATACCTCTCACGGTACAGTAACCATCATAGCCCGACATACCTCCCACAGTACAGTAATCATCACGGCCCGACAAACCTCCCAAAGTACAGTAACCATCAAGAGCTCAGTGCTTAGCACTGCTGCCTCACAGCACCAAGGTCCTAGGTTCAATTCCGGCCTTGGGTGTCTATCTGCGTGGCGTTTGTACCTTCCCCCCATGTCTGAGTTAGTTTCCTCCGGGTGCTCCGATTTCCTCCCACAGTCCAAAGATGCGCAGGTCTGGTGAATTCGCCACACTAAATTGCCCATAGTGTTCGGTGAATTAGTCAGGGTTAAGTACAGGGCAGGGCAGTGGGTCTGGTTGGGTTACTCTTCAGAGGGTTGGTGTGGACTTTTTGGGCTGAAGGACCTGTTTCCACACCGTAGGGAATCTAATCAAACCACCAAGGTTCAAGTCAGGAATAAGATGGAATAATTACTTGTCTGAATGTGTACAGCTCCAACAGCATTCTAATATGGACTTAATAGCAACAGGAAACACAGTTGTGTGGGGAATATCCTGTCTCACAAACTTGATTGATTGTTTTGAGGAGGAGACAAAATTGATTGATGAGGGCATGAGGTTGGGCGTTGGCCGTTTGGACCTTAGGAAGGCCTTTGATATGATTCCTTCTGGCAGGCTCATAGAGAAGGTGAAGTGAAATGGGATCAGCGGTAAGTTACTAAGATGGATAGAGACCTGCCCGGTCATAGAAGACAGAGTAGTGGTGGAATAGTGTTTTTGTGACTGGAGATGGGTAAATAGATTGGCAGAGTTGCAGATTGTGAGGATGATTGCCAGAGAATACAGCAGGTTGTAGGTCAGCTGCAGACTTGGACAGAGAAAACGCAGATGTAACTTTATCTGGACAGTCGCGACGTGATGCGTTTTAGAAGGTCTAATGTAGGAGATAAGTATAAAGTGGATGGAAAAACCACTGGCCGCATCGGCATCCAAAGGGATCTTGGTGTACAGCTCCACAGTTCCAGGAAAGTGGTAACACGGTGGACAGGGTGATCAAGAAGACTGATGGCAAACTTGCAGACATGCATCAGAGCATGCAGTGTGAAAATTAGCAGGACATATTGCAGTTATAGAGAAATCTAGTTGGGGCACATTTAGAATATTGTGTACATGACTGGTTGCCACACCGGCAGAATGACGTGGAAGTGTTAGAGAGGGTATGGAAATGTTTTACCTGGATATTGCCTTGTTTGGAGGGTATTAGCCAGAAGGAGAAATTGAACACACATGGTTTGTGTGCACCTGGGCATCATTGGCTATGGGCTACCTGATAGATATTTACAAAATTATCAGAGGCATAAATAGAAGGACAGTTAGAAGCTTTTTTTCCAAAGTCGAAATACTCATGACCGTAGGTTTTAGGTAAAAGGGAGAAAGTTCAGGAGATATGATCGGCAAGATTTTTTTTTTGCTTTTCCAGACAGAACGTGCAAGTGCCTGGAATGCACTGATATAGGAGAAGGAGCCAGTAGAGCAAGGTTTAAGAAGGATCTTGGCACAAATACGAGTGAGCAGGGAACAGAATGACCGTAGTGGGTGTCGGAGCAAAAACTTTCGTATTAACTTTAGAACGGCATCATGTGACAGTGCGGGCTTGCTGGGATGAAGGGTCTGTTCCTGTGCTGGACTGTTCTTTAAAACAAGATTTGAGTGCAAGAGTTGCAAGATGTTGACTGAATGATGACTGATGATCAACAGCCAAATTCAGTGACTCTCTCCTCATCAACTTGCAGCTTCATACCCTCCCTCCCACAGCAGGAAACTCAATATGGAGAATTGGACGTGAAAGTCAGAGCTGCTAACTGGTGACTCCATCTCGCCTCTCGCTCCTGCAGCCTTCTATTTTGGACACTCGCATCTTGGGGGAACACTGCACAGACAAAAGCTGCATGTACTCCACACCCACCCATGCTGGCATCTGTCACATGCCAGCCTCATCATGCCATCCCAGCACATCTCCGACCCATTGACAGAACACTTTTGTACTTCAATGCTGCAGCTCAGGGTGCACTGAAAACTCTCATTGCAATGCTGCTGCAAGGACACCGTGCTCAGGGACACACACCCAGCTCATGGACTGTCCCTCTGGGCTTCTCACTCCGTGTTGCTACACCCTCAATACTGCTGCAAGGACACTGTGCTCAGGGACACACACCAAGCTCATAGACTGTCCCTCTGGGCTGCTCCCTCGGTGTTTGTACGCACTTTTGTGTTTGCAATTTTGAACTGACTTGAATGCTCACAGAATTATTGCCTTGACTTACCCTGCCCTCAGCAATGTTTCCCCTCAACCAGAGCTACCAGGCTCAACCGCCTGCTGTATTGTCTTGGTGTTGTGGTTCTGTTCGCCGAGCTGGGACATTGTGTTGCAGATGTTTCGTCCCCTGTCTAGGTGACATGCTCAGTGCTTGGGAGCCTCCTGTGAAGCGCTTCTGTGATGTTTCCTCCGGAATTTATAGTGACTTGTATCTGCCGCTTCCGTTGTCAGTTCTTGCTGTCCGCTGCAGTGGTCGGTATATTGGGTCCAGGTCGATGTGCTTATTGATTGAATCTGTGGATGAGTACCATGCTTCCAGGAATTCCCTGGCTGTTCTCTGTTTGGCTTGTCTTATAATAGTAGTGTTGTCCCTGTTGAACTCATGTTGCTTTTCATCTGAGTGTTTGGCTACTAAGAATTGCTGGTCATGTCGTTTCCTAGCTAGGTGGTGGTCATGGATAGAAACCGTTAGCTGTCTTCCTGTTTCTCCTATGTAGTGTTTTGTGCAGTCCTTGCATGGGATTTTGTACACTACATTGGTTTTGCTCATGCTGGGTATTGGGTCCTTCGTCCTGGTGAGTTGTCTGAGAGGGGCTGTGGTTTGTGTGCTGTTATGAGTCCTAGTGGTCGCAATAGTCAGGCTGTCAGTTCAGAAATGTTTTTGATGCATGGTAGTGTGGCTAGTCCTTTGGGTTGTGGCATGTCCTCATTCCGTTGTATTTCCCTTAGGTATCTGTTGAGGAAATTGCGGGGTTATCCGTTTTTGGCGAATACATTGTATATGTGTTCTTCTTCCTCTTTTTGCAATTCTGGTGTACTGCAGTGTTTTGTGGCCGTTTGAACAGGATCTTGATGCAACTTCTTTTGTGTGTGTGTTGGGGTGGTTGATTTCATAGTTTAGGACTTGGTCTGTGTGTGTGGCTTTCCTGTATAGCATTGTGGTGAATTCTACTTTCGGTGTTCTCTGTACCATCACATCTAAGAATGGGAGTTGGTTGTCCTTTTCTTCCTCTCTCGTGAATCGGAATCCTGTGAGTGTGGCGTTGATAATCCGGTGTGTATTCTCAGACGCACACAACAGACTACACAAGTATAGACAAGACATTGAGCTCCAAAAATCGTTAATTTTAAAAACCACCATTCAGGAATGGACCCGGACCATAGAACAGGCCGTCACCATAAGACAGAACAGAATCACACAACGCAAAAAAAAAGACGGCACTAATAGAAAAAAAGGCCAAACTAACACACAACAGAGAGGACACCACAAACCACTCTTGGTTTAGAAATCTCTCGGACAGACAGCTCACAGACATGGAAAGAACAATACTGGCCAAGGGTCTCAACTACAACCACAGGGACACCAAGACAGCAGACTTCCTAGCAGCACTAGAGTGCACACTCAGAAACAGTGGACTGACAGAAGTGACACAACAAACAGTGAGACAAAGTATCGTACCCCTGATAACAAGGAAAAGACAAACACATAACCTCAACAACAAGGAGAGGGAAGCACTAAAAGCACTAAGAAACGATAAGAACATAATCATACTACCAGCAGGTAAAGGCAGAATGACGGTCATTCTGGACAATGCAGAGTACATCCAAAAAGCGCAACAGCTATGTGCGGATACCAACACCTACCAAAAGAGGGAGTTATACCCCACCCCACAACTCACCAAGAGGATAAACAACACACTGAGGAACCTACAAAAAAACTGACAGATAACCAGGCTTGACCGACAGAGAATGAAATCTGAAAGCAACAACACCGCTAGATTCTATGGACTACCTAAAGTGCACAAACCAGACATCCCACTCAGACCCATAGTATCACTACCAGGGACACCATCACACAAACTGGCTAAAGAACTACAGCTGAAACTGAAACACCAGTTCAGCGGATCCAGACACTCTATACAGTCAACACAGGAATTCTTGGACATCATCAGAGATATACACATAGACAAGGAAGAAACTATGGTCTCATTCGACGTAACGGCACAGTTCACCTCTATCGACAAAACCCGAGCCAGGGAAACAACAGCCAACCTGCTGGACATTCAGAATAGACAGCAGGATGGGGGACCTATCAACAAAGATGGCATACTCAAACTACTGGACCTGTGCCTCACAACACACTTCACATTCAACAACCAAATATATGAACAAATCAACGGCACACCAATTTGCTCATCCATCTCTGGAATAGCAGAAGTGATAATGCAAAGATTAGAACAAACAGTCTTACCGCAAATTCAATCCAAACTCTGGGTCAGATATGTGGATGACAACTTTATAATCATTAAAAACACACCAGTTCATCAACGCCACACACACAGGAATCCGATTCACTGGAGAGGAAGAAAAGGACAACCAATGCCCATTCCTAGTCGTGATGGTACAGAGAACACCGAACGGAGAATTCACCACAAAGGTATACAGGAAAGCCACACACACAGACCAAGTCCTAAATGACGAAAGCAACCACGCCAACACACACAAAAGAAGTTGCATCAAGACACTGTTCAAAAAGGCCACAACACACTGCAGTACACCAGAACTGCAAAAAGAGGAAGAAGAACACCTATACAATGTATTCGCCAAAAACGGATACCCCCGCAATTTCATCAACAGATGCTGAAAGGAAAGACAACGGAATGAGGACATGTCGCAACCTAAAGGACTACCATACATCAAGAATACTTCTGAACTGACAGCCAGAATACTGCGACCACTAGGACTCATAACAGCACATGAACCAACAGCCACTCTCAGACAACCACTCACCAGGACGAAGGACCCGATACCCAGCATGAGCAAAACCAACGTAGTGTCCAAAATCCGATGCAAGGACTGCACAAAACACTACAAAGGACAAACATGAAGACAGAAGATCCGCATCCATGAACACCAACTAGCCAGGAAACGACATGACCAGCTATCCTTAGTAGCCACACACTGAGATGACAAGCAACATGTGTTCGACTGGGACAACACTAGTATTATAGGACAAGCCAAACAGCGAACATCCAGGGAACTCCTGTAAGCATGGCACTCATCCACAGATTCAATCAATAAGCACATTGACCTGGACACAATTTACCGGCCACTGCAGTAGACAGCTGGAACTGACAACCGGAAGCGGCAGATACAAATCACTATAAATCATAGAAGCGCTTCACAGGAGGCTCCCAAGCACTGAGGATGTCACCTAGACAGGCGACGAAACGTCTGCAACACAAATTCCCAGCTCGGCGCACAGAACCACAACAGGGAAGAGCTGCTTTCATGCAAATCCACATTTTGTATGTGGGAACTGCTTATTAAATCCTGACAGCAAAATCATCTGGTGAACGTCGTCCCGACTGCTCGAATTTCAATCTATTTTGTTTGAACAGATATTTCAAGGCCGCTGCATATCAGACAACAGGAAGAGATAAAGGATGATTTTGCACTGTGTCCTTCGCAGGGCCAGCTTGTCTCCCCAGGCACCTAAAGTCTTTATTGTGGGTCAGAGAGCTTCAAAATTAATAGAGCACTGAAGGAGGCCATTTAGACTATTGTACACCGACGAGCTCTCCAACATCACAACTTGAAAATGGAGAGAACAGAGTGTGTGTGTCTGTGTGCGTGTGCTTGAGAGAGAGAAAAAAATAACAGGCAAAAAAGGGAGTGAAGAGAGATAAAAGGAATGGAGAGAAAACGGAGTGACAGAGTGAGTGAGAACAAGAGGTATCAGATGACTGTGAAGTTAGATCAGAAGACAGCATGAGGAGAAATACACAGAAATTATATTTAGAAACTCCCACAGACTGCAAGCCCTTTGTCTGGTGCCGTACCCAGTGAGCACAATGCTATCAATCCCAGATCATTTATCACAATAA
>NW_026869059.1:462413-547270 GCF_020745735.1 Hemiscyllium ocellatum
TTCCCGTTTTATACTAAATGCCTCTGTATGTTTATTCATAAGGCTTGCATTTAATTAATATTGGATTAGGTTTAGGTGGTTTTCACTGCAACATTTGTGTTTTTTGTGGACCTGGATAATGTTCTTTCTATCCTTCCCTGCAACATTCAGAGCTGAATGAACTTTCCATCTGTAAGATGGACACAGATTTATGATTTTGTTTGAAAGAGCTAGAGGGATGATGATAAAGATTCAATTAAATTCTACATATATAGCCTCACGACAGATCAAATTATATCGTATGTTGCCTTGAATTGAAAACAAATTATTAAAACATACGCCCACTTTTCTTCATATTGTAAAAAACAGGTCCAAAAAATGTTCTTAGAGCAGCATGGATCTTACAGCTGCTCTTGGGATTTCAGGCAGTCAAATATTTCATGTAGTATTTTTTGTAGTTGATATAGTTATCATAGTTTATTAAGGTAATATTCAAAAGCAAACAAAAAAAGCAAAACAACTCATGACTTTCTTTCAAACGAATATTTTTTTAAAATATCTTTTTAAGGTTGTTTACAGAAAAAGAAATGTCTATTTATATTTTAAAATTTTTTATTACACATTTTCTGAGACTTTTCTTCTCAGAATTTGTTGAAGAGGAATACTTTTAGTGACTTAATTAGTTGAATGGTTGATTGTATTTAATTTTTGTATGTTTGAAACGTTTAAGTATATATTTTTCCATTATCTGTAGGTAATGAAAGGTAACATAATGTGTAGTAAAAGGAAACCCTGCTTTTAAGGTCACAGTTAAGGGGCAGAGAGGATGGCTGATAGATTTAGAAAAAAAAACTCCAGGAATTCAGTCAGATAGATGGATGTCATTCAGAAAAGATAGGAATATAGTTCACAATTCTCTTGTGGCTATACCTCTATCAAAATGATTTCAGTTTTTAGAACTGCTGAGGGGAATTTTGTCTCTGAGAATCTGAGGAAAATGGAACAGCCATCAGTTATTGGACACTTGGAATGATTCTTATGTTCACCAGCGTTTGACGAGGTTTAGTAGAATTATTGCTACAGTGAACTCTTCTGTCAGGGGCATCAACAGGAGAATCTATAGCAGTGACCATAGATTCAGGATGATTTGTTGCTTTCCCTGTGCTAGGATTAAGAACGTCTCTAAACTTTTCAAGCGCATTGTTAAAGGTGACATTCAGTAGCCAGAAATTACTGTACATAGCGGTAGGAATGATATTTTAGGGAAAGGTTAAAGCATTACAGAATTAATTTAAGAGGGGAAGTCGAAGATTAAAAATAAAACCTGAAAAGTAGTTATTCTTGATTTACTCCCAATGCCAAACCCAACCAGCAAGGAACACAAGGTTAAAGGAGAAAAATCAATGGCTGAAGAACTATTATGTTGTTGCGGGATTTTGATTTTTGGGAAATAGGAATCTATTTTAGAATACAAAAGACTTGTTCAGAAAAGAATGGTGTAATGTAAACTGGGAAGCAACCAATATCTTAGCAGTGAGATTTGCTCATTCTATGTATGGAGACTTTATATGGATAGAGACAGCAAGGGGGATATTCCAGTAGCATAATAAATTGTAGGATGAATGGAGAAGTTTATGAATATGAGGATAGCATGTCAATTAGAAAAGAAAGACGAGAGTGTCAAGAGTATACAGTAATTCTGAAGCACTCAATTGCATTTATTTAAATGTAAGGGGTCTTACAGGGAAGGCTGATGAACTCAGAGCATGTTGAAGAACATGGGACTGGGACATCATATTTATTACAGAAAGTTGGTTGAGAGATGTTCAATTCGAGAGTGTAGTGCTGGGAAAGCATAGCAGGACAGGCAGCACGTGAAAAGCAGGAAAATCAACGTTTTGGCAAAAGCTCCACATCAGGAATGAGCTGATGAAGGACTTTTACCTGCAACGGCGATTTTTCTGCTCCTCAGATGCTGCCTGACCTGCTTAATTTTCCAGCCCCATATTCTCGACTACAATCTCCAGCATTTGCAGTCCTCACTTTCACCTGAGAGATGTTCAAGACTGACAGTTCAACGTTCCAGGTGTTAAATCTCACAGAAAGGATAGAAAAATCATTCCTTTGGCTTTGAGGGGAGGTCTGCGCATTTTGATTAAGGAATAAATTAATGCTGCAACTGAGAAAGATATTTCTGAAAAATCATCCAGTTAAAATATACGGGTAGCATTAAAAATAAGACAGCAACGATCTGTTTGAAGAGATTGCACTAAATGTTCATTTGTGATAAATCGTCCAGTGAAAATATATTGGTAGAACTTAAAAATAAGAAAGGAAAGAGCACGTCATTGGTATTATACTGAATGCTCTCCAACAGTAGGAAAGAAATTGAAAAACAAACATGTAGTCAGATCTCGGATATATGTAAGCTTAATAAAGTTGTAATACAGGGAGATTTTAATTTTCTAAAAATTGATTGGGACTACCACAGCATTATAGGGTTGGATGGTGAAAAATTTGTCAAACGTGCTCACGAAACGTTTCTTCATCAATATGTAAATGATCCCCAGGAGATGGGGAATAAAATTCCATTCCTGGTTCACTAGACAGCAATAAACAAACAAAATTGAGTGCACCTCATATTTTACTACTTTCTCCTTAATCAATTTTAATGGCTCAAACACTAATTAAAATAGATTGAATTTGCTCTATTAATTTGGTGCATCCCTGATCATAAAAAGAACAAATGGAGGGTCCTTAACCGAATCATCTGGATAATCCTGATCATAAGCCCTCAACATGATCTATAATGTTTAATGTTATCTTTGTCGTGCTTCCTGTAATTTTGGATGGTACGCAGTAGATTCGAATTGCTTTATCACAAAGACATTATCGTTAATAATTTATATATGTTCTTTGTCTGTATGCTTCTGGCACAAGATCATATGCAAATGTCCCCTCCTCATTCACCACAGATCCCTCCTCTGATAGTGTTGTGAATACCTCATCAGCTCTACCTACAAGTTTTGTTTGGGTCAACAAAACCCACATAGTCACCGGCCACTGAAAATGTTTAGCCACTTTCTCTAAGTGTCCATCTCTGAAGCTCATATGCTCTCCATTTTCCTTTATCACCTGCTAAAGCTATTTGTTATTTTTCTCTTTCCTCTGCTAAACCTATTCGTTATCTTTCTTCTTCGGCTGATTGTAGTCGTAGCTCAAACTGCTTCATTTCTGCTTCTATATCAAGCTGTTTCATTTGCAATTGAAGTTTAGTCATCTCGACAGATCCTGATGGAGTTTCCAGCAAATTGGAATGCTGAGTTACTGCTACAATCATCTCATCTTTCCTCACATTCGGAGGTAGTTACAATTCCCTTCGGCTACTAATTCTCGCTGCTTGGACTTAAGTGCATTTTGTAAAACGCCCCAGCTCACTTTTTCCAACTTCCAAAGAAGCTTGGTTACTGCAAGAACCATCGCTATCTGAAGCTCTGTTTACTCCACAAATAAGAGGCACTAACACCTGCCACTCGCTATCTAAATACTGCAAAGGGCCCTCAGTCTGTTATGGGATAAACCGAGCCCTCAAAACATTTTAAGCAGGTATCCCAGACCATAACTTTGCTGCTTGTTGAAGGTTAGTGTGTAGCTGATCTTCCCAGAATGAATTAGTTGGTGAGACTGTCGAGTTTTAAACACATAACATTTATTTACCAATTTACCAAATGAAACACAAGGAACTGAAAATATAATACCTGAATAACGTTTCGTATCTGAAACCAGCAGGCTATTCCGACTTAAGGATGCTGTTCCAGAATACTTGCAACAATCCCAATAAACAAACCCCTTAGCACCAAATGTAAAACAGACACAATTGCTGACAGGTTACAAGGTCAGAAGCGCAGAAGGAGGCAGAGAGCGTCCAGTGACCGTGTCTCAACTAACCTCAGAACTGAGTCAACCTGTCCAGCTAGGGAGCTGGCCACGTCCTCTTGACTATACAGGTTTCTATTCAAAGACATGAAAGGCTTCTGGATGAGGCATTATCTGTTAGGTATAAACAAAAAGACAACAACGAACCTATCAAATTGCTGACATATTACAATCTTGGGTCGTTTAGAGCCTCTTTAAAGAAATCAAGGACAATCAAGGACTGGTTTTGCGACAACATTCCACGTTTGACTTTGGATTGAATTCCAAAAATGTAAGTCTTACTGCTTTGAAGTCAATAAAGAGTATTATGTTGTTCGTGAATTTATAGAAAACAGTGCTTAATCGTATTGTGTGTTGAAGATTCAACATTATCTTATTAGAGCAATGAGAGGAATGTCCTGACAGATCTGCGCTTTCTGTGCATGTTCAGGGCAAAAATGGCCACTGAACATTTGTTGCTAGGCACCTGTTCAAGTCGAGGCAAAATCAGCATGTTAACAATATCTAGATTGTGTTTATTTTGGGTGGTCATGGTGGAGCGTTCAGGCAGTTACAGTATTGCAAATGGACAGCACAGCAGAAGCATCTAGCCTGCGACGAGAAAGCATCCATCATTTTCCCTTACAACTAACTTCACGACAGTAATTGCTGTTGGGAGATGTGACCATTAGCCAGTGATGTCAACATTCAATTCAATCCAATTGTTATTGTGAACGGTAGGTAGCATACTGATAGGAGTTAACTGGATCTATTTGTTCTGTGATTGTGATTGATGTCAGTCTCCATGGATCCTAATTATGTCACTGGATGGCTTTCCTCTTCTATATGTAAAGGGGTTCTTGAAATGCTTTATCCCATTATAGCTGCGGATGCATCACCTCCAACACTAACAGGTATCAGCTGTTGTAGAGACAGGGAGAGGAGAGATCAGAATCTGAGAACCATAGACTGGAACGTTCCAACAATGGATCATAATCTGAGAATAACAGACTGGAATGCTCCAACAATGGATCAGAATCTGCGAACAGTAGACTGGAATTTCACACCAGCGGTTCAGAATCTAAGGAAAATAAACTGGAATGTTGGAACAATGGACAGGAGTTTATCCTTGGGCATTTATCTTGTTTCCAGGTATTGGCACTTTTTACCAGTTCGGATATACGGTGTACTGCTGATTATTCAGGCTGGTTACTATCCCATGCTCGCTATTGTTGGCATTCCTGGTAAGTCTCCCCATCTCTATCAATTTATTATTCGCACAAGTCATGGCGAACTTCAGAGTAATTTCTGTTATCTATATTTAGTAAAGATCGAAACTTCTGTCTTCAGTTTCAAATGCAAATCCATTCATCCTTCACAAATTTCAGAAACGCCCACAACCCCGCCCTCACAAACATCTGAGAAGAAGACTGTTCACAATCCCGAAGTACCTATTTGCCCTTAATTGATTTATGTCTTGGTATTCTCTCCATCACCAAAGCTACCCACGACCAGCTCCATGATATCCCCCGGACTCCATCTTGACGTCAGTGCGGGTGCTAAATAAACCAATATCTATACCTTGGTAAAATTCAGACTTTATGGTTCCAGTTCTCTTTTAATCACTCTTTTCTTTACAAATATTTCCATCACAATCTTGTCCTTTTCTGTAAAGTAAATTCATGACAGGGACACTGTGTCAGATTAGTAATGTCGCTGTTCACGTAATTCAGTGGCCCAGGGTACTACATTCAAGACACTGTACCAACTCCTATTTCAGAGAATGACAGAACTGAAATGCAAATGACAGGAACAGGAAATAAATGCGAATATTACTAATATAATCCCACCAGTACTTTGTCAATAAGTTCATCTATTTCATTGTTGTCCTTTGTTAAAGATATCCAGCATTATTATCTGGTCTGGATTAAAACTGACGTCAGACCAACTGCCTTTAGGAATGGACTCACAGTAAAAGGCATTTAGTGATGTCAACAAGTGCTGCCCTTGCCAGTGATGCAGACATCCCATGTCATAACAACATGAAAGGTTGAAAAAAAAGAATGATGCTAGAGATCAGAAACAAAAAGATCGAGGAAGTGCCAGAGAAACTCAAGACATTTGACAGCCTCAGGTCGAGAGAAAAATAGAAGTGACAATTCGAGTCCAACGACCATACATAAAAAACTGAACGCAACTGGGAAATAGTGTGACTGATGTTGGTGACAGGGATGTCTGTTGTGAAGGGGAGAAAGAGGGAGTTGAATAGATAGAGAAAGAGAGATATAGAGAGGAAGAAACAAACAAAGGGATTGTTGATGATAAGCTGGAAAGGAAATAAAAATCCAGATTAGTCTTATTTATTTTTCTCCTGTTCCCATATTATTGAAATTCATGCCCTTGTAAGGAGTATATCAAAATCCCGGTTTGAAGTAAGTTATGTCCCTTTGTCTCTCTTCTGTGAGAGTGATCGTCTTCCTTTATTCATTAATAGGATGCTGGGCCAGTAATCAATTTCCTTTCCTCATTGTCCTGAGAAGGTATCGGTCAGCTGCCTTCCCGATGCACTGCAGTCCATGGGATGTAAGTAGTCAGTGCTGAGATCCACCCAGTTTCATTTCTTTGTAGACTTTGATGTCACAGAGTGGCTGGCTTGGCCATTTCAAATTGCAACTGTGTGTTAACCACAGTGCTGTGGATCTGGAGTCACATATAAGACCAACCAGTTGAAGATGTTAGATTTTCATCTCTGAAGGGCATGAGTATGCCAGGTAGGACAAACGCAGTGGTTTCATTGTTTCATTTGATTCTCAATTCCTGATATTTTGTTGAATTCAAATTCCAACATTTGCCGTGGAGAGATTCAAATCCGGGGTCTGGGTCATCACCTGCGTCCCTGGGTTAATATTCCAGAGATAACACAGCTAGGCCATCACCACCTCAGCATCTTCAACCATCTCCATGACAATAGTGTTGTGCTGTCGGCGTGGCTGTGCTTAAAGCACAGCGCTTTGCACGGCAATGAAATGATTTGGCAAAACAAACCATCCTTTTCATTTTGTATTTATGAGAAGGCGTGATGATGGGAAGTGCTCTAAGTGAAAAGGAGCTGTATGTCCTTGGTCATGAGCCACTGACAGAAGTCATACGGAGCAGTACCTAATCAGCACAGTAAATGTGTGCTGTACTTCTTTGAAAAATGATGGAAGTATAAGAGTGAAGACACTTTATTGAAGTTGCAGAGTGATATTGAGACAGTATTTGGGGCACTGTGAACAGATTTTCTCTCCTTTTTAAGGAATGATCTCCTTGCCACAATGGGACAGTGTAAAGGTGTTACTCCAGACTAATCCCTGCGGTGATGGTACCATGGGGAGATTGTGAAGGAAATGAGTGTTTAACTTGTAATGAGACAAAAGAATAAAATGTGATTGCAATGAAACTTGAGTGTTATTAACCAACATTCATTATTTCCAAAACTAAACATTGATATCGTGAAATATAACGTGTTTTCTGCAATATATATTTTCACATTTGGACAAACTTATGATCGGAAACATTTAGAACGATAGGGGCCAAATGTAGGGAATGGAGTTAGCATGGATGAACATTTTAGTCGGAATAGGCCAGTTTGGGCTAAAGGGCTGTTGGACTCTCATACTCCATGATAGTTTACGTATCTGTGTAGATCCCCCATGTTGGTTGAGTGAGAGCTCCATGCTCTGAACAAACTCTCACCATCTGAATGTATAGTTGGAGTGAGACCCTGCACTGAGCATCATGTTGTTCACAAACCTGTCAGCAGCCACACACTGATAGGGTTGGCCATTCTCAAAAACTTGTGACATTCGTGCAGAAAATTAGTCTCTGTTCTCAGAGATGGAAGATGCTTCCTTGAGACATCGCACAAACCATCCGGTGTGTCTCCTTACCATCAGGAAACCACGTCAATGTAAAGCACGTGAACCATTATCAAGGGAGCTAGGTGGAACACCATGGAGAAGTCTGTCTTGCAGACTCTACTTCGTCGGTTTGCAGTTTTGTAACATTAATGATATCCTCCTATTTCACACTCCATCTACCTGGACACCGCGTGCTGGCCAATTACCGGCCCTCGATGACCTCGTATCCAACGGCTGCCAAGACATTAACCATCTCAACCTATCCACCCCTACCCCCACTCCAACCTCTCACCCTTACAATGCACAGCACTGCACTCCGCCTGCTCCAATCCAAACCTCACCATCTAGCCAGCAGATAAAGGGGGTGCAGTGGTAGTTTGGCGCACTAAGCTTTACAATGCTGAAGCCAGCGCTAACTCGAAGACACCTCTTCCTCTCGCCCTCTCGATCATGTCCGCACCGCTCAAACACAAACCATCATCTCCCAGACCATACAAAACCTCATCACGTCAGGAGGAGAACTTCCACCCACAGCTTCCAACCTCATCGTCCTGGAACCCCGCACCGCCCGATTCTACCTCCTTCCCAAGATCCACAAGCCTGATCACCCTGCTCAGCATTCTCCTGCCCCACTGAACTCATCTCTATCTACCTCGACACTGTCCTATCCTCCCAAGTCCAGAAACTCCACACATACGTTCGAGACACCACCCACGCCCTCCACCTCCTCCAAGACTTCCATTTGCCCGGCCCCCAACGCCTCAAATTCACTATGGATATCCAATCACTGTACACCTCCATCCGCCATGACCAGGGCCTTCAAGCCCTCCAAATTTTCCTCTCCAGACATCCCCAAAACTACCCTTCCACTGACACTCTCATTCGTTTGGCTGAACTGGTCCTCACAATTAACAATTTATCCTTCGAAACCTCCCACTTCCGCCAGACGAATGGGGTAGCCATGGGCACCCGTATGGGCCCCAGCTATGCCCGTCTCTTTGTTGGCTATGTAGAACTGTCCATCTTCCGTAAGTACACTGGCAACACTCCCCACCTGTTCCTCCGCTACAGTGATGACTGCATTGGCACCACCTCGTGCTTTCACGAGGAGGTTGGGCAATTCATCAACTTAACCAACACATTCCACCCCGATCTTAAATTTAACTGGACCACCTCTGATACTTCCCTCCCCTTCCTGGACCTCTCCATCTCCATTAATGACGATTGACTTGACAATGACATTTTTACCGAGTCCAATAGCTACATGAACATTTCCACAGGACTACATTTCCCAAACCAACCGAGTCCCATAGCCCTACCTGCTGCAAAAATTCCATCCCGCATTCCCAATTCCTCTGCCTCTGCCGTATCTGCTCCCAGGACGACCAGTTCCACCATAGAACACACCAGATGGCCTCATTCTTTACAGACCGTAATTTTCTTTCCCACGTGGTTAAAGATGCCCTCATACACATCGTATCCACATCCCGCACCTCCACCGTCAACCTCCATCCCTCTAACCGTAACAAGGACAGAACCCCCTCCTGGTGCTCACATTCCACCCTGCCAACCTTCACATGCACCAAATCATCCGACGACCTTTCCCCCAGCACCAAACGGAACCCACCACTGGGGTTATATTTCCCTCCTCAGACATTTCCACTTCCCGCAAAGAGCGTTCCCTCCATGACTACCTGGACAGGTCAACGTCCCCAGCAACCCACCCTCCCTTCCTGGCACCCTCCTCTGCCACCTACGCACACACATCCACTCTCATCTCCATCCCAGGCCCTAAAGGAACCTTGCATACTCATTAAAGTTTGATCTGCACATTCACATAAATCATTTATTGCATCCATTTCTCCCAAAGCAGTCTCGTCTACATTGGGAAGACTGAACGCCTCCTAGCAGAGCGCTTTAGGGAACATCTCCGGGACACCCGCACCAATAAACCACACCGCCCTGTTGCCAACATTACAACTCCCCCTCCCACTCTGCCGAGGACATGCAGGTCCTGGGCGTCCTCCACCGCTGCTCTCTCACCACCAGACGCCTGGAGGAAGAACGTCTCATCTTCTGTCTCAGCACACTTCAACCCCAGGGCTTCAATTTGCACTTCACTAGTTTCCTCATTTCCCCTTCCCCTACCTCACACCAGTGCAAACCTTCCAGTTCAGTACCGTCCCCATGACCTGTCCTATCTGCCTATACACCTTTCAACCTAACCACTCCACCCTCTTCTCTGACCTATCACCTCCATCCCCACCCCAATTTAACTATTGTAGTGTATGCTACTTTCTCCCCACCTCCACGCCCATCTCATTTATCTCTGCACTCAGCAGGGACACTGCCTCTGCTCCTGATGAAGAGCCTTTGCCTGAAACGTCGATTTTCCTGCTCCTCGGAAGCTGCCTGACTTGCCGTGCTTTTCCAGCACCACTTTAATCTAGACTCTGGTTTCCAGCATCTGCTGTCGTCGTTTTTACTCCATGACTGAACAAGGTGTCAAGGAGACTGAATAAACTTGAACCTAGTGGGAATCAGTTGTAAACTCTCCACTGGTTGGCCATTCAAAACACAATATGTCTGGTGGAGATCAATCCTCTCAGTCCCAGGATATCTCTGTGGGACGACCTTCCAGGTAGTTTCCTCGGCACGAACACTTTCAGCTGCTTCAGCAATGTCTGATCCTCCATAGTTCGATCAGAAGTTAGGATACTCAGAAAAGATCGCATAAAGCATCAAAACCTGGACAAAATTCAAGCTCGTGCTGTGAACATGTAACAGTACTACTGGAACCTGAACATTTCCAAAGGACTAAAAACGAGCGGTTCATTCGGCATCTGAAGCTGGATTCATGGAAATATGAGAACGCCATTCAGCCCATCGCGGCTTTTGGATAAAGCACAGCAGGTCAGGCAGCATCCAAGCAAAAGGAAATTCGACGTTTCGGGCCGGAGCCCTTCATCAGGAATGAGGAGAGGGTGCCAGGCAGGCTAAGATAAAAGGTAGGGAGGAGGGACTAGGGGGATGGGCGATGGAGATGTGATAGGTGGAAGGAGTTCAAGGTGAGGGTGATAGGCCGGAGTCAGGTGTGGGCGGAGAGGTCAGGAAGAAGATTGCAGGTTAGGAGGGCGGTGCTGAGTTCAAGGGAATCGACTGAGACAAGGTGGGGGGAGGGGAAATGAGGAAACTGGAAAAATCTGAGTTCATCCCTTCTGGTTGGATGGTTCCCAGGCGGAAGATGAGGCGCTCTTCCTCCAACCGTCGTGTTGTTATGTTCTGGCGATGGAGGAGTCCACGGACCTGCATGTCTTCGGTGGAGTGGGAGGGAGAGTTAAAGTGTTGAGCCACGGGGTGGTTGGGTTGGTTGGTCTGGGCGTATAAAATGTAACTGTATAAAATGTGCCAGGGGCTGAAAAGCTTCATCCTGTTCTGGTGTAACTGAAATACAATTTGTCCAAGGGTCTACCACCCTTGGAGAAAGTGATCACTGCAGATGCTGGAGATTGAGTCGAAAAGTGTGCCACTGGAAAAGTCCAGCAGGTCATGCAGCATCCGAGAAGCAGGAGTATCGATGTTTTATACATTCCTTATGATGGAATCCTGCCGGGAATGTCGATTCTCCTGCCCGTCGAATGCTTCCTTACCTGCTGTACTTTTTCCAGCACACACGTTTGAACGTCTACCGGCCTGCCCTACTCGACTTTCCTGGTCATGTCAGCAAAGTGTTTTAGGAAATTCGTCAGACATGAATTTCCATTCAAAACGCTTTGCCTACTATTCCTAATCAAACCCTATTTTCCGAATGCATGCACATCTTCTCCCTTAGAATTTTCTCAAATAATATACCTCCCACAGATGCTAAGATGAATGGTCTGTCTTTCCCAGACTTTATTTTTCAGTCCTTCTTTAATAAGGGCGGAATATTTGCCATCCTTCAGACTTAGGGGATCTCACCTGTGGTAACTGATGATCAAAATTATCAGCCAGGGCCCCCCGCAAATTCTTCTCTGGCCCCTTGTAGTGTTCTTGGATCTATCTGGTAAGGCCCATGAGATTTCTCCAACTACAAACATTCTAGTGCATCCAATACCTCTTCTTCTGTGGTATGGACTGCCCCAAGTAATCACCACTAATTTCCCCAAATTCCCATGTATTCATGTCTTTCTCCACTGTAAATATAGAGGGGAAATATTTGTTGAGGACATTGCCTATCCATATGGTATTACACACACGTCCACTTTGGTGTTTGAGGGGTCCTATTCTCTCTCTAGTTACTGCTTTTCATTTAATATATTTAAAGAACCTCTTTGGATTCATCCTGATCTTCTCAGGCAAGGTTATCTCATACCCTCTATTCGTCCTCCTGATTTCCTTCTTCAGTAAACTCCTATATCCCCTGTACACCTCCAGGGATTTCCTTGATTCTAGCTGCCTCTAATTGAGCCATGCCTCCACATTTTGTTTGGTCAAAGCCTAAACATCTCTTGCTATCCAGGGTTCCTCATTCCTGTCAACTTTCCTTTCACCCCCACAGGAACATATAGATCTTAAACTCCCAATTGCTGGAACTCTCTTTTCTTGCAAACAGATGACTCTAATCAATCCCTGCAAACTCCTGTCTGAGTCCATCAAAATTAACCTTGTCCCAATTTAGAACTAGAATGTTTGGTCCAATTTTTTCCCTATCCATAACTATTTTAAAATTAGTCACTGGTCACAAAGTGCACATCTACTGTCACCTCACTCACCAGTCCTGACCTATTTTTTAAGAGTAGGTCATATTTTGCCCCTTCCCGATTAGGACCCTCTAGATACTGCTTGAGGAAAGTTTCCTGACGCACCTACTTGATTCCATCCCATCGAATAGCTCAATGCTCTGGCAATTCCAGTCTGTTATAAAAATTTAAACCTCTATTATGACAACTCGAATGTTCCTGCACGTCTTACCAATCGCTGTATATATTTTTGTTCCTGTAATCCCTGTTGACTATTTGGGGGCCTATAGTACAACCCCATTAATGTCACCATCCCCTTCTTTTTTCTTAGTTCCACCCACAAAGTCTCATTGGATGATTCAACAGTTATTTTATCTCTAATCACTGTTGTGGTACTCCCCTTAATCAGAAATGCAAACCCCTCCCCTCTTTCCACCACTTCTGTCCCTCCTAATGCACTTTAGCCTGTTACATTAAGCTGTCAGTCCTATCCATCTCTCAGCCATATGTTTCTGTGATAGCTACTCTATCCAGCGTTGATTACCTATCCACACCCTAAATTCATTGGCCTTACCTGTTTGTCATTTTGCATTGACATAAGTGCAATTTAATCCGTAGACATTCCTTGCTCCCTATCGTATTCCTGTCTGATCTATCTCTTCAACGCACTATTCTGAATACTGTATCTCCTTCCAGCCTCATACTTGCCTCCCAGCTCTTCAGGATGCCACCTTCTGCCAATCTCGTTTAAACACTCCCTTGTAGCACGAGCAAAACTGGCTGCGAAGATATTGGTTACCCCCCCCCCCCCCGCCCCACTCCAGTGCATGTGCCACCACTCACCCTTGAACAGGTCAACTCTGTCACAGAAAAGCTCCCATTGATTTAAAAATACGAATCCCTACCCCTGCATCAATTCTTTACTCACATATTTATCTGCAATATCCTCCTATTCTTACCTTCACTACCTCATGACACTGGAAGTAATCAGGAGATTACCACTGTCAAGGTCCTGTTTTTGTTAACTTTACTCCTAGCACTCAGTAATCACTCTGTAGTACCATATTCCTATGTCTACTTGTGTCATTTGTATCAATGTACACAATGACTTCTAGCAGCTCAAACACCCCGCTCCCCCAGAACATTCAGCAGCCACTTAGAGACATCCTGAACCCTGACACCTGAAAGGCCACACACCATTCTGGGTTCCCGTTTGTGTCTCCCTAACAATCGAATCTCCTATCTCGAAGACGCTTTCTATCTTTATCCTATCCCAGAGCCAGTCGCAGTGCAACCAATCTGGCTACTGCTGCTTTCCCCTGAACGGTCATTGCCTGATACCCATTCCCCATCTCCCAACATTCACAATCAGTAACCAAAATTATATATTTATTTTTGCGAGGAATGGCCACAGGGGATTCCTGCACTCTCTGCCTATTCCCTTTGCCAGTCTTGGTGGTCGCCCAGCTACTCTCTGCCTGGAACACGGCTGTAAGCAAGGAATGCCTGTTGGATTAAATTTCATTTATTTAAATGTAACAGGGCTGACAGGTAATGCATATGAACTCAGGGCGTGGATCTTTACATGTGACTGTGATATTATAGTCTTTACACAAACACGGCTAAGGGGGGACATGGGCGTTACCACCTCACTAAAGCTCTTATCTATGAAGTTCTCAGTATCTTGGATGGTCCGGAGAGCAGCCAGGTGCAGCTCCTGAACACGGGCCCCCAGGAGCTGCAGCTGGTTGCACTGCCCACATGTGTAGTCATCAGGGACGGTGGAAATCTCCCTGAGCTCCCACATCCCGCAGGAGGAACATGCAACTGCCCTAACTGCCATCTCAACTGCTGTCAGACTAGCATTAAAAATACTTTGCTTGAGCTTACCTGCAACTTTTGATGTGTTGCTGCTCATTGAAGCCTGCGGAACCAAACGCAACTAACAGCACGTCAATCGACCACTCCACATTTAGTTTTAGAGGGAGACGATACAAACAGGAAGACAGCTAACGATCCGCATCACGAAACGACACGACCGGCTATCCTTAGTAGCCACACACAGATGACCAGCAACATGACATCGACTGGGACAACACTACTATTATAGGACAAGCCAAACAGAGAACAGCCAGGGAATTCCTAGAGGCATGGCACTCAACCACAGATTCATTCAATCAGCACATCGACCTGGACCCAATATACCGACCACTGCAACGGACAGCTGGAACTGACAACCGGAAGCGGCAGACACAAACCACGATAAATACCGGAGGAAACATCACAGAAGCGCTTCACAGGAGGCTCCCAAGCACTGACGATGTCACCTAGACAGGGGACGAAACCTCTGCAACACAAATTCCCAGTTCGGCGAACAGAACCATAACAACAAGCAGCCGAGCTACAAATCGTCTCACAAACTTTAAACATTTAAAATATTCATGTTCTGTGCAATAATTAGACTATATAATGATGCTGGCCTTGCAATAATTACATTTTAAATGCTTTTGCTGCACTAAATAATCAGATATTCGCGAGCATTTACAATGGGAAATAATTGGATACTGACTTTTATTCACATCAGACACATGTGCAAAACTTTTAAGTACAGGAGGAGGCCATTGGCCACTGTGTGTGCAGAAGCTCCAGAAGTGTCTCCCAAGCCCCTCTAATTTGCCAGCCCTTTTATCTGCAGCCTGTTAAATTCACATTTCCAAATACATACCCAGTTATAGTCATGAAACAGACCCTTCGGTCCAATCTGTCCATGCCGACAAGATATCCCAACCCAATCTTGTCCCACCTGCCAGCAACCGGCCCATATCCTTCCAAACCCTTTCGATTCATTTACCCATCCAAATACCTCTTAAATGTTGCAATTGTACCAGCCCTCACCTCATCTTCTGGCAGCTCATTCCATTCACGTACCACCCTCTGTGTGAAAATGTTGTCCCTTAGGTCTCTTTTATATCTTTCTCCACTCATCCTAAACCTATGTCCCCTAGTTCTGGACTCCCTCACCCCAGGGAAAATACTTTGTCTATTTATCCTATCCATGCCCCTCATAATTTTTAAAATCTCTATAAGGTTACCCCTCAGCTTTCGATGGTCCAGAGAAAATAGCCCCAGCCTGTTCAGCCTCTCCCTGTAGCTCAGATACTCCAACCATGGCAACATTCTTGTAAATCTTTTCTGACCCCTTTGAAGTTTCACAACATCCTTCCGATAGGAAGGAGACCAGAATTGCAGCAATATTCCAAGAGTGACCTCACCAATACCCTGTACAGCCGAAACATGACCTCCCAACTCCTGTAATCAATACTCTGACCAATAAAGGAAAGCATACCAAATGCCTTCTTCACTATCCTATTTACATACGACTCTACTTTCAAGGATCTATGAACCTCCACTCCAAGGTCTCTTTGTTCAGCAACACTCCCTAGGACCTTACCATTAAGTGTATAATTCCTGCTAAGATTTGCTTTCCCAAAATGCAACACCTCGCATTTATCTGAATTAAACTCCATCTGCCACCTCACAGCCCATTGGCCCATCTGGTCCAGATCCTGTTGTAATCTGAGGAAACCCTCTTCGCTGTCCACTACACCTCCTATATTGGTGTCATCTGCAAACTTACCAACTGGACCTCGTATGCTCGCATCCAAATCATTTATGTAAATGTCAAAAAATAGATGGACCAGCAACGATCCTTGTGGCATTCCACTGGTCACAGGCCTCCAGTCTGAAAAACAACCCGCCACCACCACCCTCTGTCTTCTGCCTTTGAGCCTGTTCTGTATCCAAATGGCTACTTCTCCCTGTATTCCATGAAATATAACCTTGCTGATCAGTCTACCACGGGGAACCTTGTCGAACGTCTCACTGAAGTCCATATAGATCACATCTACTGTTCTGCCCTCATCAGTCTTCTTTGTTACTTCTTCAAAAAACTCAATCAAGTCCGTGGTGGATGATTTCCTACGCATAAAGCCATGTTGACTATCCCGCATCAGTCCTTGTCTTTCCAAGTACATGCACATCCTGTCCCTCAGGATTCCCTCCAACAACTTTGCCCACCACAGAGGTCTGGCTCATCCACAACTCTCCCAGGCAGTTCATTCCAAATCCTAACAACACTCTGAATAAAGAAGATTTTCCTTATCTCACTCCTGGCTCTTTTGCTGATAATCTTGATATTAGAACTCATTGATGCTGTAATGCCAACCAACGGAAACGGAGTACTCCTGTTTTACATCTTTTGAAACTTTTGAGCACCGCAATAAGTTCACATATTTGTCTGTTCTGCTCCAGGAAGAATAAGCTTTGCAAGAACTGTAACAAGTACTACATCGCAAAAACAGGCAGAAAACTAGCCATCTGGATACATGAACAACAACTAGCCAGAAAAACAGACATAAACCACTATCACTAGTATCCTTACATACAGATGAGAAAATACACCATTTCGACAGCGTCTGCACATCCATCGAGGACAAGCCAAACAGATACATGCACGAAAATTTCGAGAAGCATAGCATTCCACCCTGAAGGTCGAGTTGAATAGGATATCAGGCACGGCCAATTTCATGACCATGCCGAGCGAAGGAATCAAATCAGTCGAAAATGTGAGTTGGGAGTTGGAATAAATTATCGAGGTAAGGCACAGATTTTTCAGAGATTCATCAATAAGAATGGAGAGTGTGGAGAATGTGAGGGAGTGAGGTGTGTGAGATCAGGGAGATAGTGCACAAGAAGGTGTTAAAGTGTAAAAAGGTTGGGGGGTGAATTCTGTGAGAAACAACTGGCAAAAAAACACAGGAAAACCTGCTGTTCGTCAAAGTGAATACCCGGGAAATAGTTTATTATGCTTCAGAGTAATAACATTCTTATTGATGAGGGTCTGTATTATATTGGAGGAAATGCTATGTTCAAGTTATGGCTGTGACTATAATATTGGTGGCAAACAGCAAGAATAATATCAGAGCTGCTGTTGGACAGTGCTTGCAAAGAGCATGTGAATTACCCTGGATGTTCCCAGAGATGGTTGGGCTGTCTTTGGTTGAGTAAGTGCTGACGCTGCATGACATGATGCTGGTTTGTATTACAGCCACTTACTGAGTACAGTCAAAGGAACAAAACAGCAACTGCCATTGCTTATTGTTTCAGAATATACCAGAGTGTTCATGACTGCCACTGCAAAGAATCCTGCAATGAAAAACAGGCCGATCACGTCAGTGCCAGCAAGTGCATATCCAAAGGCCTTTTAACCGTTTGTGTGGTTACCTGCCTCAACCATTCTCCTAGACAACGTATTCCAGATTCATACTCGCCTCTCAGTTGGAAAGGCATTCCACAAATCCTCTCTCAATCCCCCGCCTTTCGCTTTAAAAGTGTATCCCTTTGTTTTTGATTCTTTGTTCATCCTTTCCATACCTCTTATGCTCTTGTACACCTGTACCATGTTCCCTTCTCAACCTTCCCTGCTGCAAAGAATAAACGAGCAAAATTAGCCCTTCGCTTTCATATGCACTTTTGAGTACTCACTTGTCTTGTTACTTCTGACTTGCATCTTCCCAATTTATCGGTGTTAAATTTCATCAGGCCATTGATCTGGCTATCTGCATAATTTGTTTCTATCCTCCTATAGCCTAACACCTTCCTCCTGACTGTGATCCACCCACGTCATCTTTGTGTCATCCATAACATTGGTCATCATTCCACTGCTCCCCACCTTCCACATTCTCACAATCGTCATTTCTGAATATCACAAACAAACCGTGATTTCCTTTCTGTTCTCCAAATGTTATTAAGAGGATTATTTGACAATTCCAGTCTCTTGCTTTTCTTATATTGGTGAATTTATGAGTGATATAGTTAACACATTTTACGAGGGAACCACAAATGGCATTTTCGACTCAGAGTTGAATTCACCTTTTACACTCTGCCCCTCTGCATGTTTTATTTAGAAGCACTGTAAATACTTTAGGAAAAACTAGGGATTGGCACCTTGCAGTGGAGCTGTTCTTTGTTACATTCCCTGCAATTGCTAGAGCTGAAGAATTTATTTAATCTGCAGAATGGACATGTACTCATTCATTGTTTGTTTAAATCAGCGAGTGTGATGAGCATAAATATTCAAATAAATTCTGTGTTATGGGCAAACTGCAGAAGATCAATCATATTCTCATATCCACCATGAATTGGAAGCAAATATATACTGCAAATAAAATCAAAAATATTGAAACACCACCGTAGGGGACAAAGAAAAATGTCGTCTGCACTTGATGGAGATATAGAAATATATCATACATGTCCAACCTGAACAAGAATCAAGTGATAGAAAGAAACGTACAAGAAATCCTTTATATATTTTGAATGGAAACCAGATCCCGATTTTCTCGAACAGTGATGTTTTCTCATCCAATCTCACTACCTCAAAAACAAACTTTTCCCTGTCACTAAAACTTCATCTGCCATTCTTCCTCTTCCGTCCTACTCTTTTCTTACACTCCTACTTCCCTTGCACTACCCCTTCTGCTGCTACATACTCGTCCACTGATGATCTCCCTTCACACACTTCTTCTGCCACTCACACTTTATTGACCGGCTCATTCGCCGTGCTGACCAGATGTACTGGGCACACAATTTGCAACAACGCGGAGATGCCCTTGACCCTCTAGAAACTTCCTCCACTCCCATACCCTACCCTCTGACTCCATCCCTCCCCCAACTCCACCTCCTGTCGTTTATTCACCATCCCTCCTGAACTTCCACTCTCTGATGCTGAATGTTCTGTACTTAGCCAATATCTGCACTTTACTTCTCTGTGCCCCCACTTTAAATAATTTTAGGCATGACATTAAGTTGAGTTCTTCTGACATCTTCGCCTCAGAGCCCATTTATGTCGGCAAGATTCCTCTCCCTGCCCCATATACCCTGTTACCCAGCTGCAACACTCTCCCTCCATCTGGCTTTTACCTGAACTAAATCGGTTCATTGAGAAATCTCCACATGACATTGATTGTCTTAATTTCTCTGCACTCCCCTCGCCAAATCCAACCTTTCACTGTCCGAACAGTCTACACTCCATGTGCTCAGATCCAACCCTGACTGTGTTACTCAGCCTGTCCCGATAAGTCTGGGGGACTGATTTCGAAATTGCAGAGGTAGAACGCCCACTCTCAGATACCTCCTCTAATCTCCCCCTGCACTATGACCCTACCACGGCACATCATGGCATTTTATCAACTATGATAACTGACCATATTTCATCTGGGAATTCCTGCCCCACTCACCCCTCCCCCTAACTGCCCCAAATATGATGGTCCTCTGATAACAGTGCTCACTTCTATCTTCCCGCTAAAATTCACAAAGAGAACTGCCTGGGCAGACCAATTGCTTCAGCCTTCTCCTGCCACACAGAGGAAGTACATGGATACACACGTATGCCTGTTTTTCCTTGGGGTACGTCGACCATTCCCTGTTCCAGTTCTATTTCAGCACCCATCCACAACTGTTTGTCCAGTATATCGATGATATCATCGCTGCTGCGTCTCTATCTTGTCCGGAATTGGAAATGTTCACCGATTTCGCTTGGAATTTGAACCCCTCCATCACTTTCATCTGGTCTATATCTGACTCCTTCCTTCCTTTCCTCAACATCTCTGCTTCAATTTCTGGGGATATACATGCCACTGATGTCCAGAATTAACCCACCGAATCCCACAGCTTCCTGGAGTATACGTCCTCACACCAAGTTTCCTGCGTAGACTCAATTCCATTCCACCAGTTCCTCCGTCTCCACCACATTGCTTCTGATACTAAATTCAACAAGGAGGCCTTTGTAATGTCCACCTTGTTGCGCAATCAAGGGATTCCCCATCGTTGTTGTCAACAGGATCCTCAACCGAGTCTGACCCATCTCCTGCACTTCAAGTTTTTCCCTCCCCTTCCCTATAGCAACGGCGTTTCCCTTGTCCTTAACTACTATTCCAGCAACATTCACTTGCAGAGGATAATCCGCCCTCATTTCCCCCACCTCCAGCGAGATGCCCCCACCTGCACATATTCACCTCTCCCCCATTGTCCACCTTCTAGAGGGATCATTCCCTCCAGGACACACTGGTCTACTCTTTATTCATTCTCAACATAGGTCCACTTCTCTTCCCCTGCCAGAGGTGTAACATTTTCCCATTTACCTCCCACCTCGTAAGTATCGAAAGGCCCAACTATGCCCTCTAGATGAAGCAGCACCTTACCAACATTTCCCAAAATCTGGTCTACTACATGCACTGCTCACAATGTGGTCTCCTCTACGTCGGGGAAATGAAGAGTAGACTGGGTGACCGCTTCACAGAACATCCAAGTTGTACCACTGCAAATGACTCTGAGCTTTCAATTGCCTGACAGTTTAACAGCCCATCCTGTTCCCTGGCCGATATCTCTGTGTCTGGCTTGCTGCAGTGTTCCAGAAATGTTCAGCGCAAGCTTGAAGAACACCTCATTTTCCATGTGCGGACCCTACAGCCCTTTAGACTCATAATCAAGTTCAATAATTTTCGAGCGTGAACTCCCCTATGTCCTAGCCCCCTACACATACACCAGGCCGAGTTGTCATATAGGCAGCATCCAAGGAAAAGGAAATTTGACATTTCGGGAAGAAGCCCTTCTTTGCCCGAAACGTCGAATTTCCTGCTCCGTGAATGCTGCCTGACCTGCTGCGCTTTTCCAGCAACGCATTTTCAGCTCTGATCTCCAGCATCTGCAGACCTCACTTTCTCCTCGAGTTGTCATATAGCTTTCCAATACTCATACTCTATTGTTAGCTACTAACAGTCTCCATTAAGAGCTATCCAGTCTCTTCTACATATAAACCAACATTTTCCGTGTTACCATCAGTTCTGAGGAAGGGGCACTGGACCTGAAACGTTAATTCTGATTTGTCGGCATAGATGCTGCCAGACCTGCTGAGCATTTACAGCAACTCCTGCTTTGTTTCAACATTTTCATCGCAAGTTCTCACAATGCAATACGTCACCGATATTTAGAGACCTGTCAAAAATAGGAACTTTCTAATTTCTCATTTAATGTTCATAACAAGTTATTCGATATTCTTTGCTGCTATCATTCAGACCAACACTTAGTCACAGTTCAGAAAGAAGAAAGAAATCAAAAGAGCTGGAGTGAAACTCAGTAGATCTGGCAACATCTCAGCAGAGATTCCAACATGACTTTTCAGAACAGTGTCACAGCATATGACATATGTTAATTCTGTTGTCTCTGCAGATTCTTCTTCATCTTTTTCGTTTCTCCAGCATTTTCTGTTTGTTTTTCATGTTTCCATTATCTCTGTATTTCATGTTTCTTGACAGGTCTACATGTTGACCTTGGTAATATTTGGACAATGTGGCACTTTCTTGTTTCTATTACAGTTGGTGTGTCAGTGACACCTGAATTACAGCCGAAATCTGTTTCCTCTTTAAGATAGAAAGTACAAAAACATTCTGAACATCTTGTAAATTTCTGGAAATCTCTGGAAATCTATTTTGTTTGAAAATGCATTTGAGAGGCAGCTGAACTTCATGAAATAATAGGAATAATTTTTGATGATGGAACATTCTGTGTCCTTCATTGAACTAGCTTGTCTCCCCAATCTCCAAAAGCTTTTAATGCATTACATAGGATTATTACAGAAAGGTGGTGAAAACTCAGCCCATTGTCTCTTCCAGTTTGGAATGAGCGATATTTCTATCATTATTGTCCTGTATAGTCCCCGTAGCCCTGTCCATTTTCTTATTAGGATCTGCTTTTAATTGTAAGCATTCTGCCAGATATGAACAATATGATCAATCTCAAACAAAAACAGACTTTGGAGGGAAAGCTCAGCAGGTCTGGCTGTATCTGTGAAGAGACATCAAAGTTAATGTTTCAGGTGTGATGACCCTACTCAATCTGTATTCCCAATGATGAAATGGTGTGTATATAAAATATAGTTCAGTTTATCGCATTTAAAATGATCCTGTTCAGTTCATATTGTTATTCAGCATTGCATCTCCCAAACGTTGGCTCGTTCCTTGTTGTGAAATATATTCAATTCTATCTGACGTTAAGAGTGATGATAACTGGGGAATATCATTGTACTTCCCATGCAGTCTCCACAGCCACTGCCCCCATTCCGCCCTAATTCCTAGCTAAACCTGACCTGATAAGTCTTAATGAATAAGTCCACTTTTGGTTTTGGACTGTTTTACAGCAAGTAAAACTGCGTTAAGATGTTTGTCAATTTGTATAAATTAATTACTGAAGCATGTTATGAATGGGAGGTCCGACGTTTCTTTATTAGAGCAGTGAGAGGAACATTCAGAGAAGTCTACACTTCCTGTCTATGCTCAGGGCAACTGTTCCCAGTGACAGTGTGTTGGCAGGTTTGTTCCCATGGAGGAGAGATCAGCACAGTAACAACATCCTGACTGTGTTTCTTTTTCTAGTGGAGCGGCTTAAATTCTGGGTAAGATGCTTACAGCATTGCAAACTTACAACAGAGCAGAGTCATGTAGCCTGCAATAAGAAAACATCCATCATTCACCCTCACAACTGACTTCACTGGAGCAATTGGTGATGGGAGATGTGACCAAAGGCCAGCAATGTCAGCATCCAGTTCAGTCCAGTTATATTGTGAACTGAATGTGCTGTATTGAAAGCTAGAACTGTTTGCTCAGTGACTGTGATTGCTATCAGTCTCCATGCAATGCAACTGTGTCGTTGGAGGTTTTCCCTCTCCTCTTGGTGACAGTGCAGTATCCCAGTGTATGCGCAGATGCATCAGCTCCAACAGTAACAGAGATCAGCAGCTGCACCGACGTGGAGAGGACAGGTCTGAATCTGAGAATAATGGACTGGATAATTACACCAATGGAGAGGAGGTTTTCCTTGGGTCTTTTTCAACATTTCCCTCTATTGGGAATTTCTACCATATCGGATATTAGTGGTGCTGAATATCATTTTGGGCGGGATGGAGGGTGTGTTACTAACCTATTCTCACTATTGATGGTGTTCTCTACCTCTGCCCATTCATTAATCCCATAAACAAATTTGAACTTCATTGCAATTTCTGTTATCTATATTTGTCAAAGAAAGAAACTATTATCTTCAATTCAAATTGCTGTCTCCATTCATCTGAATTGCAGACCACTTACAAACATCTGAGAACAAAACTGTGAACAACCTCGAGATCCCCTTTTGCCCTGAACTGAAGTATGTCCCATGTTCCCTCTGTCACCAACCCTGTCCACTACCAGCTCATAATATCCCCAATGTCCATCTCTGCGTCAGTGCTGTGGCTGAACAACCCAGTGGCTGCACGTTGGCAAAATTCAGACTTAATGTTTCAAGCTCTTTTCTGGCCACTTTTCCAGTTACAAGTATTTCAATCGCAAAATTGTTCTTGTCTCAGACGTTACTTCATGGTTAGGACAATGTGTCAGAGTAGGAATGTCGCTGGATATAATTCAGGAGCAAAGCTTATTAAACAAAAGACATTGTTTCAAGTGACTTTGAAGATTAAACCAAATAAAAGAAGATGCTGGAAATCTGAAATTGTATAATAAATGCAAAGAAAAGTACAGAAAGTGCTGGGGAGCTTCTCTGAACTGAAAATAGTTGGAAAATAGTGTGAATAATGCTGGTGACAGGGAAGTCTGCTTTGAAGGGGAGGAGGAGTGAGTTAAATCGATAGAGAAAAAGAGAGTTAGAAGAAAAAGAGCAAACAAAGCGATTGCTAATCAGCTGGGATGGAAATAAAATGTGAGATTCACCTTATTTATTTTTAACTTTTCCCATCTTCCTGAATATCATGTCCATGCCGGTACATATACATCCCGCTTTTCAAAAATTCGTTTTTTGCCACTTCAGTTTCCGAAAAATCTCCATTACGTCCTGTTTTCTATAACCAAAAGAAATCTGAAGAGGATTTTCACTTTTCCCAAGAAAGATGATTGTTCTCCCACATAAATTAATGTTACTTTGCTTTACGCCATATCAGCTTATGAAAGGCTTTGTAGGAACACTCTACTTTCAGATACCGAAGGAAACCTGTATATATCTAAGATCACGTTTAAAGCGATTTGATCCCACTTGTCTGTCTTCACTGAGTGTCGTCATCTTCTTAAATTTATTAATGTGAAATAGGTACCAATGGCTGGGCCAGCATTCGTTCACTCATTTTCTTGCCCTTGAGAAGACCTTGAGCCTCAATGGCACTTACACAGAGTGAGACACACAAGGTGACAGCTGTGCAGGAGGTGTGAAAAGCAAGATCGACTTTCACAAGATTAATATTATTTGAAAAGTTCGAGATTTCAATTCGTCAGTGTAATTAAGGTAAGGAAGAATGTGTTCCTGAGCATGCTGGTCCATGTTTTCAAGCCTCTGTATCTTCTCCCTTTTGGAAGAGGTTGTAGGAGATCATTACCGGTTTTGGAGAGATATTTGATCTTGCCCGCATTTCGCTGACAATGAGAAGTATAAATGGATGGAAAGTTGTCTTCCATGATAGTCTGGGCTGTGCGCACAACCATCTGTAGTTTCTTATGGTCTTGTGAAGAGCTGTTACCATCACACTATTGTGCACAAGAATAGAATGCTTTAAGTTGCCAGTATGCCGAGCACTGGGAGAAGGTAGCTCCAATATATTTAGATGTAACATTCGTTAGATGTATATTTGGCTGTTAAATGGATATCCAAGGTCTGGTTGCTTTTTTGACAACAATTGAAATTTAACCAATAAATTTAAATTATGTACACGATACCAAAACACAGGTGAGTTTATTTTATTGTTGAAAATGTGTTGCTGGTTAAAGCACAGCAGGTCAGGCCGCATCCAAGGAATAGGAAATTCGACGTTTCGGGCATAAGCCCTTCATCAGGAAACTGTTTGAGAACGTGGCTGAAGAGTTTCTGTGCAGAGGAGATGACCTGGGGGGTGCAGTGAGAGAGAGACTCACTGAAATCCTTGTAGAGGGAGGAAGAGAGCTTCTTCAAGGAAGGCATCCTCGCATGAGGATTCGCAGAAGGTTAAAATCTTCGGGTAAAAAATGAGGTCTGCAGATGCTGGAGATCACAGTTGAAAATGTGTTGCTGGTTAAAGCACAGCAGGTCAGGCAGCATCCAAGGAATAGGAAATTCGACGTTTCGGGCATAAGCCCTTCATCTGGAAGTTTATTTTATTGCCAACATCCAACCAAAGAGCCATCACATGCTTCAAAAGAATAGAGAAGCCATCACCATCAGAACGAGGGAGAAATAGACAGACACGGAAAAGGAGAGAGAGAACACAGCGAGGTAACTAGAAGGACAGTAAGTAAAACAGAGAAAGGAAACAAAACAAGAAACATACACCCCCATGGACAGGGAGAAGGGGAGATAGTCATTTCATGGAAAGAAACAGAAGACAGAGAAAAGGAAAATACAAGGAAACAGACAGTGTGAGAGAAATAGTGAGACACAAAGCACAGAGTGAGCTGGGGATGGGGAATGAGAGGTGCTCGGGGTGAGGACCAGACAGAGTTCGGAGTGAGCTGGCGGGAGGGAGATGAGGATTTACTTTGATCTGTAGCAAGGTGTACAGGCTGATCTTAGTAAGCAAGGATGTGCAGAACAATGGTTGTAAAACATGCCTGAGAGGCATATAGGTTACGCTGCACAGAGCGTGCGCGAGGCGAGATCAACATGAACAAGATCAGTATTATCTGAGATTAGAGAGTACATTCATCAGTCTAATAACAACCAGGAAGAAGCTGTTGCTGAAACAGCTGCTCAGTGTTTTCAAGCTTCCACATCTTTTAGCCTGATAGAAGAGGTTGTGGGAGACCCTTACTGGTATGTGATGGGTCTTTGACAATGTTAGAACAAACATTCCAGCACAGAAACAGGCCATTTGATGGTCCAAGTCTGCGCCGATCCAAATCCTCTATCTAAATCTGTCGCCTATTTTCAGGTTGTGAGTATCCATTTGCTCCCTGCCCATTCATGTATCTTTCCAGAAACATCTTCAATGGAACCACTGGTCACAGTTCTCCATTCTGAGAAACTCTCTCCCCCACTATTCTCTGCCTCCTGTTGCCCAGCCAGTTCTTTATCCACGAAGCTAACGCACCATGTGACTTTCACTTTCTCCATAACCCGACCATGGGGAAACATACCAAAAGCCTTCCTGAAGGCCATGTACATGACATCTACAGTATCTCCCTCATCAATCAACTTTGTCACTTCCTCAAAGAATTCTATTGAGTTGTTAAAACATGACCTTCCCTGCACAAAACCATGTTGTCCATCACTGATAAGTCTGTTTTCATCCAAATGAGAGTAGATCCTAACCCTCAGTATATTCTCCAGCAGATTCCCTACCCCTGACATCAGTCTCACCGATCTATAATTGACTGGATTGTCCCTACTACCTTTCTTAAACAAGGAGATTAACAATTTTCCAGTCTTCCAGGACCTCAGCCGTGTTCACGGATGCTACAAAGATATCTGTTAATGCCCCAGCTATTTCCTGTCTCCCTCCCCTCAGTAATCTGGGGTAGATGTTGGCAGCTTTTCTGAGGCAACAAACCATGTAAATGGAATCATTGGTTGGGATGTTAGAGTCCATGTTGGTCAGTGCTGTACACCCAACCTTCTATAGTTTCTCACGGTCCTGACTGGGGCAGTTACCATACCAGGCTGTTATGCACCGGGACAATATACTCTCAATGGTGCATGTGTAGAAGTAGCGAATGCTGAATTTCCTGTACCACCTCAGGAAGGAGAGGCATTGTTGAACCTTCCCGACCATTGGACCTATGTGAGAAGTTCAGGACAGGTTGTGAGTTATCATTACTCCGAGGGACTTCATGGTCTGCACTCCCTCAAATGGTTGATGTAGATGGAGTATGTTCCCCTCCTTTCTTCATAAAGTCAGTGAACAGTCCTTTACATTTGCCGGATTAGAGAGAGGTCATTTTCAATATACCTTGCCACCAAGCCCTATATCTCCTTTCTGCATTCTGATTCGTTGTTGTTTAATATCCGTATTGCTATAGTGATGTCATCAGTGAACTTGTAGCTGGCGTTGTTTGGAATTTGGAAACTCAGCCTTGGCTGTATAGGCATTACGTAGGGGACTGAGGACCAAGCCTTGGCTGTATAGGGTGTACGTAGGGGACTGAGGACACAGCCGTGGGTGTACAGGGAGGACATTAGAGGGCTTAGGACACAGCCGTGTGTGTACAGGGATAACAGTAGTTGGTTGAGGACACAGCCGTGAGTGTACAGAGAACACACTAAGGGGCTGAGGACACAGCCGTGGGTGTACCTGGAGTACCATCGGGGCTGAGGGCACAGACGTGGGTATACATGGAATACAGTAAGGGGCTGAGGGCACAGACGTGGGTGTACAGGGAATACAGTAGGGGGTTGAGGTCACATCTATGGGTGTGCAGGGCGTACAGTAAAGTGCTGAGGGTACAGCTATGGGTGCATAGGGAGGGCAGTAGTGGGCTGAGGGCACAGCCATGCGTGTATAGGGAGGACAGTAGTGAGCTGAGGGTATAGCCATGGGTGTACAGGGAGTATTGTCGGGTGTTGACAACACGTCCTTCTGCAGCTTTCGTGTTGATTGTTATTGTGGACGAGGTGGTTTTAACCTATCTTCACGATTGTGTGTCAGAAATCTGAGGAGCCAGGTGCAGAGGATGGAACCGAGACCAAGGTCTCGGAGTTTTGTGATTATTCTGTAAGGGATAATGATTTTGAAGGTGGAGCTTTAGTCAATGAGCAGGAGTCTGGTGTAGGTGTCCTTGTTGTCCAGATGTTCCAGGTATGCGTGCCGGCTCGGATATGGCATCCTTTGTGAACCCGTTACATCAGTCGGCAAACTATAGTGCAGCAGGTCAGGCTGGGATACTGGAGTTGGTGTAGGCCATAACCAGCCTCTCAAAGCACTTCATAATTATTGAGGTTGGAGTCACTGGATTGTCGTCTCTAAGGGCATGTTCCATATGCTTTCTCACTTACAAGGATGATGATGGCCTTCTTCAATCAGTTTGGGACTTCATCTTCTGGAGGGAGAAGCTGAAGTTGTATGTGAATACCTCTGCTAGTTGGTACAAACAGGATCTGTGTGCTCAGCCAGAAACACTGTCCAGGCCCATCACTTTCTTTGATTTCACTGAAAGACTGACCTTGCCTGCAGCGGTGACAACAGCCACAGGTACATCTCAGACAACCAGGAACATGAATTTGACTGGGAAAACACTACCATCTTAGGACAAGCCAGACAGAGAACAGCCAGGGAATTCCTAGAGGCATGGCATTCATCCACTAACTCCATTAACAGACACATGGACCTGGACCCAATATACAAACCACTACAGCTGAAACTGACACCCGGAAACGGCAAGAACATCCATCAACAGACACAGCGACCTGGACCCCACATACAAACTACTACAGCTGAAACTGACACCCGGAAGCGGCAAGAAGAAACCACTATAAATACCGGAAGAAACATCAAAGCAGCGCTTCACAGGAGGCTCCAATAGCACTGATGATGTTCCCTAGCCAGAGAACGAAACGTTTGCAGCAAAAACTTCCAGCTCGGCGAACAGAACCACAACAACATCTGGGACTTTCACGGCTAATGTCAGCCCTCAGTGACAGTCACGCAGTCATTTATGACCGACATCCCCTCCCCTCACCTCCCTCTGTTGTCTTCAACACACAATGACATTGGTCGGTGTGAGCACCACAAAGTCAGCATTGAGGCAGTTTGCCAGTGATAGACTGGGATCGTGCGCCATCAAGTTCTGTGTCACCATAATGGGGTCAATTCATAATAAAATGGTGGGCAGGGTGTCAGTGCCAGTGGTGCAAGGAGTGAAGACTTGGCAGGTGTAATTCCAGTCATGCTGCTTTAACCTGAATGGAGTCAATCATCTTGAGCGTTGTGCCTTTCCAATGGTGGACCGTCCTGAGGTAGTCAGGAAGTACCATTTACGTGAACCATCTGACCTGACGGCAGTTTTACCAGGTTTGCAGATGATACAATGATAATTGGTTAGGCAGGTGATATTGAGGAAGTGGGGAGGCTGCAGAAAGAGTTGGACAGATTAGGACACTAGGAAAACACGTGGATGATGGAACACAACATGGGATCATGTGAGATTATGCACTTCAGTAAGCAGAATACAGGCAGATACTATGTTCTAAAAGGCTTCATGAAATCTGAAGCACAAAAGGAGTTTGGAGTCCTCACCCTCTCTTAAGGTTAATGCGCAGGTGCAGTTGGCTATTAGGAAAGCAAATGCAATGCTAACATTCATTTCAAGAGAGTGAGAATACATGGGCGGAGACATACTGCTGAGAATGTAATAGGCTATGGTCAGACAGCATTTGGATTATTGTGAGCTGTTCTGGGGAAGGATCTAAGGGTATCCTGGGAATGATGGCTTGTGATATGAGCGGCAGTTGAGGGCTCTATGTCTGTACTCAATGGAATTTAGAAGAATGGGAGGGGGCGCAACTGATTGAAACTGATCGATTACTGCATCGATTGATACAGTTAGAGTATAGAAGATAATTCCACTAGTTTTAGAGACTAAGACAAAATGGCACAGTTTCAGAGTGAAGAGATAGGCTGATTGGCCTATATCTATTGCTATATCTCATGCCCTAATGGTCATACAGTCTATTATTCAGAGCAGAATTGTAAATCCCAGACCTACTCTTGTAATCCTTGTATCTGTATTTTGATTTGACTTCACCCTCTGGTCAATGGTAACCCCTGTAATATGAATGGTGGGAGGATTCAGTGTTAACCAGTAGCGCAGTAATATGTTGAATATAAGCTGCTATCTGTGAGTCTCATCTGGCGGGAGTACATTGTATCTACGATGATTGTCATCTTCAGTCCCGTATTTTTGAAGGATCGATCCTGCAACGCTAATATTGTTGAATTTAACAAAACAGGTGAAATTTATCACAGCGCTCAGCAATAATATTTCATGGAACACTGATCACCCTTCTAATAGCAGAAAGGTCTAAAATGTTCATCATCAGAAACACTACTTTCCTGTTCATGTTCAAATCAGACAACCTGTCCCATCGAGGTGCTCAAATTGGAACTACTGAAACATTTGTTATGGTTATGTTCGCCGAGCTGGGAATTTGTGTTGCAGACATTTCGTCCCCTGTCTAGGTGACATCCACAGTGCTTGGGAGCCTCCTGTGAAGCGCTTCGGTGATCTTTCCTCCGGCATTTATAATGGTTTGTCTCTGCCGCATCCGGTTGTCAGTTGCAGCTGTCCGCTACAGTGACCCGTATATTGTTTCGTTTGAACAGGCATTTCAAGGCAGCTGCACATCAGAAAAGAACAGGAAGGAAGAATGGCTGACTGTGCACTGTACGTGTCACCAGACCAGCATGTCTGTCCAGGCACCTAAAGTATTTAGTGTGGGTCAGAGAACCTCAGAATTATTAGAGCACAGATGGAGGCCATTCAGCCCATCGAGGTGTCACAAGCTCTCCAACAGCACAAACAGAGATAGAGAGAGTGTGTGGAGATAAATGGTGTGTTAGATAAATGAACAGAGAGAAAGAATTTGAAGGGAGATAAACTGAGAGAGGATAGAAAGGGGAGTGACTAACTAAGTGAGAGAGGTGTTAGATGAGTTTGAAGTTAGACAGATCAGGAGATCGCATTAGAGTATATAAATATGGGCAGATAGAAATTAGAAGTTTTATTTAGAAATTCCTCTGGACTGTAAGCCCTTTGTCTGGGCGCCTTACCCTGTCAGCACTATGCTGATACTGGCTGTCATCCCAGAGTATTTATTTCCAATAATATCACATAATTTACTGACAACTAAACAGAACCCATTCGGCCAATAGATTGGTTCCATGTGGAAAGCAGACTTTTTAAATAGACTGTGCCATGAGCAACAGGAAATGATGACACCCCTTCCCCCCACACCCCGGTACTGTATGAGAGACTAGGCCAGAGAATCTCTGTCAGGGGACTCACTAACTGAGGGGAAATAAGCATCTCAGCTGTGGGTGAAATAATAATCGATAAAGTTTGCACACCATTTACCTAGTTTTGTAATCATCATTTCAATTCATATAGTACAGTATCAGGTGTGCATTCTATCAACCTTACCTCTTTATACGTTGCATATATTAGTATATGCAGAAAATCATGTTGTTTCTGTATTTTATATTGCATGAATGCATTTCATTAATATTGTCTCTGCTATTTCTTCATTGTAAATGTATCCTTGAATCTGTTCTTCATATGAGTTATAAAGAATAACGTTCCAATACTGGTGACTGGAAAACATCACTGTCCCTCTACCCACTCTCAACAACCATGTCCCCCAGTCCTCTCCATCTTCTGTCTTTCCCCAATGTCATAATCACAATGTAATTGAAGTCCATTAAATGACACGTCACCACAGTTTGTTAGCATGGATACCATCAACAACATAACCCACACCTGCCCTGTCTCATTCCGGAATAACAATCTAAATTGTGTTTGTCACTTACAATTCTCTGTTAACATATCCATGCCATTCGTTTTCTTAGACACAATTTGCCATCAGAGCATGGACAAAAGCTGGTCTCTCAATGTTTTACAGATATTGCAATGACTGATCTGTAGTTACAGGATTTATTTCTCTATTTATGAGCAGAGAATCATGTTTATGTTCCGTCAAGCCTCTGGCATTACTTCCATGTCCAAAGTAGACTGAATGATTACACACAATCAATCTGCTATCTTCAACATTCCTTCCTTCAGTCACACTCACATATCACACCTAGAAAGCATAAAGGTTCAAAGTTATTTTGAACTTTAATAAAGCAGTATTGAATTCCATTCGGTTAACTGGAGCTATTTGTTCAGCCATTGTGATTGTGTCAGTCTCCGTGGATCCAAATCATTCCGAGAGAGTTTCTCTCTTCTATCAATAAGGGAATGCTTTCAGTGTTTTATCCCATAGTATGAGCGGGAGCATAATCCACACCAGTAACAGGGATCAGCAGCTCCAGAGAGGTGGAGGAGAAATCAGTCTGTGAGAACATTAGACTGCACTGTTCCAACAATGGACAGAAGTTTATCCTATGGTCTTTACTGGCTTTCCCAGCCTTGGATATCACTAGCATATCAGATTGAAGGTGCACTGATGGTTATTCAAGCTGGCTACTATCCTATTCTTGCTATAGTTGGTGTTCCTGGTAAGTCACTCTGTCTGTCGACTGAACTGAATTGATGTTGATGATATGTAAATTTTGTAAAGGTGCAAGTCAAATTTCTCAGTTCCAATCAAAGATTCTATTCCTTGGAAATAATAACTAGCAAATTGTTATTGACAAATTACTCCCAATATGCGAGGATATGCAAAGTGTATATCTCCATATCATCCCCACATACCAATCCTGTCCAGTACAAACATTAAAACGTCCCAGTCTCCTCATCCTCAGTGCAACTTCTGAATAAACCATTATTTGAGCCTTTGTTAATTCTGGATACATGTTTCAAGCCCCTTCTTACTACGTGTGCGGTGCAAAATAATTGAACTTGAAATTTTTAATTTTTTCCCTGTGCAGAATCTGAAAGATTGGAAGATAATGTATGGTGGTCACTTCATTGGCTTGTAATCTAGATCCACAGAATAACAATCTGTTGATATCGGCTTGCCTGATGCCCATTAGAGAAGGCAATAGTTTCATACTTCCCTGGTCAGGTCTCAGTTTAACTGCAAAATTACAGCAGTTTGTTTTACTCTTTCCTGTCCTGTGGAACAGCTGAACCAGCCACTCAGTTCAAGGTCAGTACAACATGCTGGTCTGATCAGGGATGCACACATCCCATGAGGGAAAAACAAAAGTGAAGGCAGCTCCCTTCTTCTGCCTGTTTCCCATAATCCGACATCTGATTACCATTCAAGTAGGTGGCCATTCACTGCTTTAGACGTATTCTTTGTGATTGAGTCTCTCCTTGGGAGTGATGTCCATCTCGATAGGCACCTCTGGTGCTGGCTTTATTCATGCTGACCTACAGATGTAAGGATATTTGATTTTCCACATCAGTGGTGATGCATTGTAAATGAATGGTTTCCTTTGTCACATGAAGGAAACGGAGCCAGCTCAGTGAGGGAAATGAATTATTGCGATCAAACTTGAGAGTTTTTTTTGAGGCAGTATTTGGGGTATTGTGGACAGATTTTCTCTCCTTTACAAGGACTGATCTCCTTACCACGAAGAGAGTGAACAGGAGTTCTACCAGATTAATCCCTGGGATAATGGCATCATAAGGAGTAAGTGAAGTTTGATCTGTAGTAGTTTGATCTTTCAGAGAATAAGAGATGATTGCATTGAACACTGAGTGGGATGGGTAAGCACTGATTGCATTTAAACAGCTAATGAGAAGGTGATAAATACTATGTCTGCTGTTTCACTCAGGATGAATGATTCTGGATAGTTTAAGTGCCTCTGAGGACGTTATGCCCACCCACTTCAACCTCCACTCCCCACGGTGATTGAGAGAGACAGAGAAGTCCAGGTTTTGAATAAACTCTCTCCACATTAATACAGTGCAGTAGGTGTGTGATCCTGCACTGAATGTCATATTATCCACCACCCCGACAGCAGCCACAATACGTTCAATCTAAAACAGTTAACTATGCCCTCCAGGATCTGACATTCATGAAGAACATGAATCCATCTTCTCAGAGATGCAAGGTGACTCCTTCAGGTTTAGAATAGAAGTCTAAAAGACACAGGAACAGAAATTAGGCCAGTTAGCGCATTGAGTCTGCCCATCATGCAATAATCGCTGATAGGTTTCTCAAATCCATTCTCCAGGCTTCTCCTCGTAATTCTTCATCCTCTGGATCATCAAGAACCTATCTATCTCCGTCTCAAATATAGATAATACACTGCCATCTGTGGTAATACATTTCAAAGATTCGCCATTCGCTGGTAAAAGACATTTCTCCTTATCACTGTTCTAAAAGGTGTTCCCTTTCATCAAAGTCTGTGTCCTCGACCTCTCGTCCAATGGAAACATCTTACCAACATCAACTCTATCCCGGTAATTCAGCATCCTGCGCTTCCATTACTTTCCCTCTCATCTTCTAAACTTTACCGAGGATAGACCCAGAGCCCACAAACATTCCTCATACGATAAACTTTTCAATCCTATGACCATTCTCGTGAAAATATTCTGCACAAGCTACAGAGCCACTATACCCTTCCTGAAATATGGCGCTCAAACTTTCGAACAATACTCCAAACGTGGTCTGACCAGAGATGTATACAACCTGTTTTATATTCAATTCCTCTCGTAATAAATGCCAAAAATAATAAATGCAATTGCCCTCCTGACTACTGCCTCAACCTGCAAGTTTACCTTGAGAGAACCCTGCACTAGAACTCCCAAGTCCCTTTGCACTACAGATTTCTGAATTTTCTCCCCATATAAAAAATGGAACATACCTCTATTCTTCGTACCAAAGTGAATGACCTCACACTTTCCAACGTTGGAATTCATCTGCCAATCTCCTTTTTCAGTCTCTCCGCCTCCTCAATAGGACATAGTCCATCTGCCTATCAATGAATCGTCTGCAATCTTAGCCAGTGGACGCTCAGTTCCATCATCTAGATTATTGACGTAACAAGTAAAAAGTTACGATTCCAACACTGAGCCTTGTAAACCATCACTTGTCACCTACTGGCATCCTGAGAAGTACTCTTTTATCCCCACTCTCTGCTTTCTGCCAGACAGAAAAGCTTTTATCCATGACACTACCTTGCCTCTAACACCACGGACCCTAAACGTACTCAGTCATCTCCTGTGTGACGCCTTGTCAAAGGCGTTCTTGAAATCCAGGTGGATAACATCCATAGCCTGTGCTTGATCAAGCCTGCTCATTTCCTCTTCAAATAATTCCGACAGATTTTTCAGGCATGATCTTCCCTTGATGAAACCAAAGTGATTTTGCCCTTTTTAACAAACACTTTGAAGTATTCAGAAATCTCATCCTTCACAATGAATTCCAGGATCTCACCCACGACCGTAGTTAAGCTATTAATTGTGGATTTCTTTTTGTCTTTTTCCTCACTCCCTTGTTACAATGGGGTGTCACGTTCGTGGGTTTCCAGTGTTCTGGGATCGTTCCTTACTCTAGTGATTCTTGAAAGCTCACCACTATCCCCCCACACCCTCGACAGCTATCTTCCTTATATCTGTGGGATAGTCCATCCAGTCCAAGATATTTAACCACCTGCAGGCCATTCAGATTTTTCTAGCATGCTATCCATAATGGTGGCCAGCATACTCAGCTCTGGTCCCTCACTATCTTGAATGTTAAGGTATCACTCATATCTTCCACAGTGAACTGATTTTTCAGTTCCTCGGCCTTTTCTTGTTTACCACTACTACCTCTCCAGTGTCATTTTCCAGCAGTCCAATGTCCAGTTTTGCCTCTCTTTTGTACTTTATATATTGAAAGAAGCTCTAACAGACTTCCTTTATATTAGTGGCTAGTTTACCCCCATATTTAATAATCTCCCTCCTTATTTTATTTTGTTTGCCCTCTGTTTTGTCTTTGTAAGCTTCTCAATCCTCTGGTTTCCCACTGACCCTCGCCACATTATATGCGTTCTCATTTACTTCTATGCTGCCCCTGAATTCCCTAGTCAGCGATGGTTGCCTCATCCTCCCTGTACCATACCTCTTTTCCCTCAGGATAATTCTCTGCTGCATCCTGAATTAGCCCAAAAATCTCCTGTCATTGCTGTTCCACTGTCGTTCCTTTAGGGCCCGTCTCCCAGTTAATTCTATCCAGCTCCTCTCTCATGCCTCTGTAATTGCCTTTATTCAGCTGTAATACCATTACCTCTGATTCTAACTTCTCTATCTGAAATTGCAGAGTAAATTCAATCATATTATGATCACTGCCTCCTATTATTTCCTTCATCTAAAGCTCCCCTCATCTAATCTTCCTGCACAAACTGCGACAAAACGCCATCTCATAGACATTCTACAAAATCCTTTTCCTGCAAAGCACTAACAAACTGAATTCCCAGTCCACCTGCATAATGAAATCCCACATGATCACTGTCAAGTTGCCTTTCCTACAGATGTTTCTATCTCCAGGTATATCGTGCACCCCAGATTCTGACGACTGTTTGGAGGCCTGTCCGTAACTCCAATTGCATTTTTTCATCTTTTTGATTCCCCAATTCTACCGACACAGATTCTCCACCATCTAATTCACCATCATTTCTTCTAATTGATCCAATTCCATTTTATATTAAGGAGAACAATCTGTTTCTCTGCCCACCTGCCTATTCAATATCCTTGAATATTCTGCTCCCAATCCTGATCCTCTTGCAGGGACGTCACTGTGATGCCCACCACGTCATACCTGCCGATTTGTGTATGCGTCACAAGCTCATTTACATTATTCCTTACACTGCTTGCATTCCGATATAACAGTTCAGTTCTGTATTTACCATACCTCTTCTCATTGTCATTTGTTTGTCCAGCCCGTTGGTACCTACACGAACCCTGGCCACCGAATAATTCCCCTCCCACTCCAAGTTCATCTGCACTCCAGATGACATATTCCAAGCTCAAGCACCAGGTAGGCAACACAACCTTCAGGACTCTCAATCCTGGTCACAGAGAATATTATCTATGCCTCTAACTGTACTATCCGCAATTATACATAATTGGGCAACATAGAACATAGAACATAGAAATATACAGCACAGAACAGGCCCTTCAGCCCACGATGGTGTGACGAAAATTTATCCTAGCTTAAGCACCTCTCCATGTATCTATGCAATTGCTGCTTAAAGGTCACCAATGATTCTGACTCTGCCACTCCCGCAGGCAGCGCATTCCATTCCCCCACCACTCTCTGGGTAAAGAACCTACCCCTGACATCCCCCCTATACCTTCCACCTTTCACCTTAAACTTATGTCCCCTTGTAACACTCTGTTGTACCCGTGGAAAAAGTCTCTGACTGTCTACTCTATCTATTCCCCTGATCATCTTATAAATCTCTATCAAGTCACCCCTCATCCTTCGCCGTTCCAATGAGAAAAGGCCTAGCACTCTCCACCTATCCTCATACGACCTATTCTCCATTCCAGGCAACATCCTGGCTAAACTCCTATGCACCCTCTCCAAAGCTTCCACATCTGTCTTAAAGTGAGGCGACCAGAACTGCACACAGTGCTCTAATGTGGCCTTCCCAAGGTCCTGTACAGTTGAAACATCACCTCACAACTCTTTAATTCAATCCCTCTGCTAATGAACGCTAATACACCCTCGGCCTTCTTACAAACTCTATCCACCTGAGTGGCAACTTTCAAAGAGCTATGATCATAGACCCCAAGATCCCTCTGCTCCTGCACCTTACTAAGAACCCTACCGTTAACCCTGTATTCCGCATTCTTATTTGTCCTTCCAAAATGCATAACCTCACACTTGACAGGGTTGAAATCCATCTGCCACTCCTTAGCCCAGCTCTGCATCATATCTAAGTCCCTTTGCAGCCGACAACAGCTCTCCTCACTATCCACAACTCCACCAATCTTCGTATCGTCTGCAAATTTACTGACCCACCCATCGACTCCCTCTTCCAAGTCATTAATAAAAATTAAAAACAGCAGAGGACCCAGAACCGATCCCTGCTGAACTCTGCTTATAACTGGGCTCCCGGCTGAATATTTACAATCTACCACCACTCTCTGACTTCGACCGGTGAGCCAGTTCTCTATCCAACTAGCCAAATTTCCCACTATCCCATGTCTCCTGACTTTCCACATAAGCCTACCAAGGGGCACCTTATCAAATGCCTTAATAAAATCCATGTACACTGCATCCACTGTTCTACCCTGATCCACATGTTTGGTCACCTTCTCAACGAATTCAATAAGACTTGTAAAGCAAGACCTACCCCTCCCAAATCCGTTCTGACTGTCCCTAATCAAGCAGTGTCTTTCCAGATAGTCATAAATCCTATGCCTCAGTACCCTTTCCTTTACTTTGCCTACCACCGAAGTAAGACTAACTGGCCTGTAATTCCTGGGGTTATCCCTCTTCCCTTTTTTGAACAGGGGCACAACATTCGTCACTCTCCAGTCCCCTGGTACCTCCCCGTTGACAGTGAAGACGAAAAGATCATTGCCAACGGCTCTTCAATTTCCTCTCTTGCTTCCCACATAATCCGAGGATATATCTCGTCAGGCCCGGGGGACTTGTCTATCCTCAAGTTTTTCAAAATGCCCAACACACCTTCTTTCCTGACAAATATCTCCTCTAGCTTACCAATCCGTTTCATACTCTCCTCTTCAACAATGCGGTCCCTCTCATTTGTAAATACTGAAGGAAAATACTCATTCAAGACCTCTCCTATCTCTTCCAACTCAATACACAGTCTCCCACTACTGTCCTTGATCGGACCTACCCTCGTTCTTGTCATTCTCATGTTTCTCACATACGCATAAAAGGTCTTGGGGTTATCCTTGATCGTACCTGCCAAAGATTTTTCATGCCCTCTATTAGCTCTCCTAATCTCTTTCTTCAGCTTCCTCCTGGCTATCCGATATCCCTCCAGCGCTCTGTCTGAACCTTGTTTCCTCATCCTTCTATAAGCCTCCTTCTTCCTATTTACTAGACATTCAACCTCCCTCATCAACCAAGGTTCCTTCACCCGACCATCTCTTTCCTGCCTGACAGGTACATACATATCAAGGACACGTCGTATCTATTCCTTGAAAAAGTTCTACATTTCAACGATATCCTTTCCTGACAGCCTATGTTCCCAACTTATACTCCTCAGATCCTGTCTTGCAGCATCATATTTACCCTTCCCCCAGTTGTAAAACCTACCCTGTTGCACGCACCTACCTCTCTCCATAACCAAGGTGAAAGTCACAGAATTGTGGTCACCTTCACCAAAATGCTCACCCACTAACAAGCCCATCACTTGTCCCGGTTCGTTACCAATCCAATATGGCCTCCCCTATGGTCGAACAATCTACATATTGAGTTAGAAAATGCTTCCTGGACACACTGCACAAACACCGCCCCATCCAATCTACTTGATCTAAAGAGCTTCCAATCAATATTTGGGAAATTGAAATCGCCCATGACTACTACCCTGTGGCTTCTGCACCTTTCCAAAATCTGTTTCCCAATCTGTTTCTCCACATCCCTGTTGCTAGTGGGGTGGGGGGGGGGGGGCTATAGTAAACACCCAACATGGTGACTGCTCCTTTCCTATTTCTGACTTCAGCCCATACTACCTCCAAAGGCAGATCCCCCTCGAACTGCCTCTCTGCAGCCGTTATACCATTTCTAAATAGCAACGCCACACCCCCTCCTTTTTTACCACCATCCCTAATCTTACTGAAACATCTGTAACCAGGAACCTCCAACAACCATTCCTGTCCCTCTTCTATCCATGTTTCCGTAATGGCCACAACAGTGTAGTCCCAAGTACCGATCCACGCCTTAAGTTCACCCACCTTATTTCTGATATTCCTTGTGTTGAAGTATACACACTTGAGCCCATCTCTGTATCCGCAAGTATTCCCTGTCAGTGCTACCTTCTCCACAGCCTCCCTACATTCTTGGACATCCTGAAAAACAACTAACCTACTTTCTGGACGACAAGTCCGGATCCCATCCCCCTGCCAAATAAATGTAAACCCCCCACCCCTCCAGAAGAGTGCTAGCAAACCTACCTGCCAGGATATTGGTACTCTTCTGGTTCAGGTGCAACCCATCCTGATTGTACAGGTCCCACCTTCCCCAGAATGCAATCCAATTGTCCAAATACCTGAAGCCCTCCCTCATACACTATCCTTGCAGCCACGTGTTCAACTGAACTCTCTCCCTGTTCCTTGTCTCACTGTCATGTGGCACCGGCAACAACCCAGAGTTCTGTGCACAGCAATGCTGCCTCACAGTGATAGGGACTCGGGTTCAATTCCAATCTCTGGAATATGTCTGTGTGTACATTGTACATTCTTCCCATGTCTGCATTGGGAGCATTACCTCCTTTCTCTCTCCACAGGATGTCTCTGTATTTGCTTCGGATTTCTACAATCTACAGTATATTTTCATATATTTCATGGAGAAATGCAGTAAATGTGGCAGCTTTTGTAAAAGCAGCCATGATTCTCGTGTTCCCTGGGTGTTTAGGAATCTTGCTGAATGCAGTGTCCCTGGATACCCATTCCATCTCTTTCAGTTCCTCAGTCCATCCTCACTGCATGCAGCCTTTCCTTTGCCAAACCTGGGACTCCCCACACCCCATCGCCTGGCACTAGATACTCCCTTCACAGGACTGTGCACCCAATGACACTTGGCACTCTCATACCCGCTGGGGATGCTGGGGTAAAGACCCTGCCATTGAAAGGAACAGAATAATTAAAATCCAAATTAATAGCAAAACAGAGTAAACAGGCTGAATGACATCCATCTGCTCTGTCATTTTGTAGTCTTCTGTTTATCCTCGTCAATCTGCAAATAAATGGTCCATATGTCTACCTTGTCAAACAGGTTTGGTGGAGGTGATAGATATCAGATCCTGTGGCCATTGGACTGAGTCAGTGGGCTCCACCTTCCTGGTTAATGAGGTCACACTTACGTTTTTATAATCACGTCTATCCACTTTAAAGAAAAGGCCTTGCTGGAGTTGTGCTGAAAGGATATTTGAATTTTGGAGACGCTAGAATATGTCACGTGCGAGTGAGATTAAGAATAGGAAGGTAGTACAGTTAAATACATGGCCAAAAAGCTGGTAGCACTTCTGATATGTGGATGATTGGGATTGCCAATTCATAGGATATAGCCAAGGAGGACGGGATGGACCTGAACTAGCAGCAATCTTTGATGTGTGGGTCTTTGGGTTTCCTGGGTCAGTAGGATATACACAAGAAGCACGGGATGGACCTGAACAGGCGTCAATTTCCGATATGTGGATCATTGGGATTCCCGGGTCGGTAGGATATACACAAGAAGGACGGAATGGACCTGTACTGGCTGCAATGTCCTGGTAAGCAGGTTTGGTATTGACACTCCGGAGAGTTTAAACTACTGTGACACTGTGGAGTGGCAACCAGAGCAGTCGGTCCACAATACAGTGACTGAGGAGGAATTGGAGACTAAAACCAGTGCGTCTAAGACCAACAACAAAGAAGCAGAGGACACTGAACACAATGGGACTGGCAACCTGAAGTGTTATTAGTTTCATGTGAGGATTCTGGCAAGGCAGTACTTGGAGATTGTATGAGTACGTATAACTTCAACTTAAATATTACCAAGAATTCGTGAGAGAGGGACAAGAGAGCAATCAATCCAGGGGGTCCAGAAATACTTGTTGAATATGCAGTGAGTAGCTGGAAACAATAGTTTAAAGTGAAATAATTAATCAGCACTCTGTCGAAATCAGACCATGTGTAAGGCAAGGTACAGCTTGATGTGACAAAGGAGGAAACTGGAATTGTCTGTCTACAATATCTTCTGCTTTATTGATAGTCTTTTGTAATCTCTTGTCGCCAGAAAATAGCAGCAGAAAGTCCTTCAGGGAAACTCAAACCAAATGTCAGGATGTGTATCTGATGTGGTTGGTGGAAGTGTATTTATTTCAATGCAAGGATTATTATGGGCAAACAGTTGAATTTAGAGACTGAATCCCTACATGGGACTACGATGTTGCAAACATCATAGGGACTTTGTTGAGAAAGAGACAGGACTGGCTGATCAACTTTTCAGGGTTTTGTTGTTTTAGATGATATAGAGGGGAAGCTAAAAGAGGGGGAGAAGTTGCATTACTAATCAGGAAGTTTGTTACATCTGCACTTAGGACGTATTGGAAAGCTCATCTACTGAGGCAACATGGAGATAGCTCAAGATATGAGGGATGCATGTGTTAGGATTGTACTGTAGTCCCTCCAACAGTCACCGAGAAATTGAGGAACAAACATGTCGGCCGATTGTGGAAACGTGAGTTGTCCTAGTGAGGGACTTTAACATACCCAATATTGACTGGGAATCCTTTACAGCAAGTGGCTTAGACGGGGTAGAATTTCTTAAGCGCATCCAAGAAAGTTATTTGCAGCCGTATGTGGATAGTCCAACTACAGCATGGGCTATACTGGACCTCGTAGTAGAAAATGAGCATGCCCACGTGACTGACCATTCAGTAGAAGATCATTTTAGAAACAGTGATCAAAATGACCTCAGGTTTGAGATAGCTACGATCATGGAATAAGTTCAGGATCTTGTGGAAGTTAATAAATTGTTGGAAGGCAAATCCACATCAGGCAGAAGCGAGGGGCTGTTAATTGGGAGGAGCTGCTATCAGGCAAATCCACATTTTGCATGGCGGAACTGTTTATTAAATCCTGATTTCAATATCGTCTTGCGAATGTCCTCCCAACTGCTCGAATGTCAATCTATTTTGTTGAACAGATATTTAGAGGATATTGCCTGTCAGAAAACAGGAAGAGATAATGGATGATTGTGTACTGTGTCCTTCGCAGGACCAGCTTGTTCCTCCAGGCACTGAAAGTCTTTATTGTGGGTCAGAGAACCTCAGAAATAATACAGCACAGACGGAGGCAATTCAGCCCATTGTCCATCCACAAGCTCTCCAACTGCACTATCTGAAGGCAGAGAGAGTTATTGGAGATACAGAGAGAGAGAGAGAGAGAGAGAGAATGAAATAGAAAGAAAGTATGTGAAGGGAGGTCAACAGAGTGGATAGAAAGAGGAGCGACTGACTGAGTGGGAGAAACGAGTGTTAGAAGAAAGTGAACCTGGGTAGATCAGGAGTCAGCATGAGGAAAATAGACAGAAGATGGAAATTTTATTTAGATATTCCCCTGGACTGCAAGCTGTTTGCCTGTTGCCACTGTGAGCACTGTGCTGATACTAGCTGTCATCCCAGATCATTTATCTCCAAAAACATCACAGAGCTGGGTTTCTGACAGTTAAATGGAATCCAATAGGACAATTGATTGGTTCCAGGGAGAAAGTGGATTAATTTAAATAGACTGGGTGAACAGCAGCAGGAACTGATAAGCCCCCGAAATACTGTGTGTGGGATTGGACCAGAGAGTCTCAGTGAGGGAGATCACTGACAAAGGGGAAATCAGCATCTCAGCTGTGGGCCGAATAATGATTGATAACGTTTGCACAGCACTTCCATGGTTTTGTAATTCACATTCGAATTTATACAGCTCAAGGTCATGAGTGTATTTTACCAATCTTACCTGTTTGTGCTTTCCATATTTTGGAATGTACAACAAGTCATTTTGTACCTGTATTTGTGTTGCATATGCATATTGTATTACTGGGGAAGAAGGGACCTGTTCTGATGGTATGGTCTTCATCTGAACAATGCTGGGACCAGAGTCCTAACAAATCACGTAATGAGGGCTGCGGTCAGATCTTTCAATTAATCTTTAGGTTTGAGAGGGATTTCAGTTATAGGGGAAATTAGAAAACTTGAATTCAAAGAGGAGGTAAGAGTGAAGAACGCAAGAGAGTTTAATGAAATCTCGAGTACAGGCACAAATAGGACACAGTGTATTGAAAATGTAAACCATCAAACTTCAAGCACACTGGACAGACAAATGGAACTGAGAGGATGGACAGTTAATACAGGACTGTGAGTGTTATATCTGCATGCATGCCGTATAAGAAATAAGGTAAATGAGCTTGTAGCGCAGATTGAAATTGGCAGAGACGTGCTGCAAGGGAATCAGGATTGACAGCTGATGCATTCAAGAGTATGTATCCTATCGAAAAGATAGGTTGAGTCGGGGGGAGTAAGAATGAAAATAAATCAATTGTAAGAATCCTGGTCTCCTTGCTATTGGAAGAATGCTGTGAAACTTGAAAGTATTCTGAAAAATTTACAAGGATTGGACTATTTGAGCTATATGCTGAAGTTGAATAGGCTGGGGTTGTTTGCCCTGGAGCTTCAGAGGCTGAGGGGTGACCTTAGAGAAATTTTAAAAATTACAAGGGTCATGCATGGGAGAAATAGACAAATTATTTTCCCTGGGGTGGGGGAGAACTAGAGGGCATAGGTTTAGGTTGAGAAGGAAAAGATTTAAAAGTTCCCAAAACAGCAAGTTTTTTTTATCATTCACAGGGTGGTGCATGTATATGGAAACAACTGTGGGAGGAAGTGGTGGACACTAGCCCCATTCCAACATTTAAAAGGCATCTGGATGGGTATGCAAAGAGGAGGCGTAAAAAGGATATAGGCCGAGTGCTGGCAAATGGGACAAGATTAGGTTGGGTAATCTGATTGGCATAGACGAGTTGGACCGAAGGATCTGTTGCCATTTTGTTCATCTCTCGGACTGTATAGCTCTGTGACTGTATGACATAAAGGAGGGTCAGATGGCACAAAATCGGTGTGGATAGAATTGAGTATCCCCAAAGGTTGAAAAAAGAAATATAGATGTTTAATGAAACCTTTGAAGAGCAGGTATGCATTCTGGAATGGATAGAGATTGAGGAAGCTGATGTTCTGAAAATTTTGTCAAACATTAAGATTGATAAGTCGTCAGGCCCGGGCCAGATTTGCCCTCGGCTGCTTTGGGAAATGAGAAATTCGATTGCTTCGCCACTTGCGAAGATCTTTGCATTCTCACTCTCCACTGAGTCGTACCTGAGGACTGGAGAGAGGCAAATGTAATTTCTCTCTTCAAGGAAGGAAATAGGGAAATCCCCGACAATTACTGACCAGTAAGTCTCACGTCTGTCGTCTGCAAGGTGTTAGAAAGGATTCTGAGGGTTAGGATTTATGACCATCTGGAAGAGCATGGCTTGATTAAATGCAGTCAACATGGTTTTGTGTGGGGAAGGTCATGCCTCACGAATCTTATCGAGTTCTTTGAGGATGTGAATAGAAAAGTTGATGAGGGTTGAGCAGTGGATGTGGTGTATATGGACTTCAGCAAGGCATTTGATAAGGTTCCCCATGGTAGGCTCATTCAGAAGGTCAGGAGGATGGGATACAGGTGAACTTAGCTGTCTGGATATAGAATTGTCTGGCCAACAGAAGACAGCGAGTGGTAGTAGAAGGAAAATATTCTGCCCGGAAGTCAGTGGTGAGTGGTGTTCCACAGGGCTCTGTCCTCGGGCCTCTACTGTTTGTAATTATTATTAATGACTTGGATGAGAGGATTGAAGTATGGGTCAGCAAGATTGCAGACAGCACATAGGTTGGAGGTGTCGATGACAGTATAGACGGCTGTTTTAGGCTGCAGTGGGACATTGACAGGATGCAGAGATGGGTTGAGAGGTGGCAGATGGAGTTCAACCTGGATAAATGCGATGTGATGCATTTTGGAAGGTTGAATTTGAAAGCTGAATACAGGATAAAGTATAGGATTCTTGGCAGTGTGGAGGAACTGAGGGATCTTCGTGTGCAGGTACATAGATCCCTTTAAATGGCCACCCAAGTGGACAGGGTTGTTACGAAATCATATGGTGTTTTGGCTTTCATTAACAGGGGGATTGAGTTTAAGAATCGTGAGATCTTGTTGCAGCTCTATAAAACTTTGGTTAGACCGCACTTGGAATATTGCATCCAGTTCTGGTCGCCCTGTTACAGGAAAGATGTGGATGCTTTGGAGCGGGTTCAGAGGAGGTTTACCAGGATGCTGCCTGGACTGGAGGGCTTATCTTATGAAGAGAGGTTGACTGAGCTCGGACTTTTTTCATTGGAGAAAAGGAGGAGGAGAGGGGATCTAATTGAGATATACAAGATAATGAGAGGCATAGATAGAGTCAGTAGTGAGAGACTATTTCCCAGGGCAGAAATGGCTAACACGAGGGGTCATAGTTTTAAGCTGGTTGGAGGAAAGTATAGAGGGGATGTCAGAGGCCGGTTCTTAACACAGAGAGTTGTGAGAGCATGGAATGCGTTGCCAGCAGCAGTTTTTGAACCAAGGTCATTAGAGACATTTAAGGACTGATGGGCATGCATATGGTCACATAACGTTGAGGGTGCATGCATGAGGATCAATGGTTGGCACAAGATCGTGGGTTGAAGGGCCTGTTCGGTACTGTAATGTTCTATATTCTATGTTCTACATGTCGTTATGTTCAGGACTCGAAAAAGTAGACAGGACCTGTATATATACACCAGGAGATAGAAAAGATGCATAGAAAAGGCAAAATACAGTGGTCATGGAGATTTCAATACACGGGTGGACTGGGAAGATCAGGTTGTTAGTAGTTTGCAGGAGAAATAATTTGTGCAATCTCTTCGATAGTGCTTTTTGGAGCAGCTTGTGGTGGAGCCCAATCAGGAACAGGACAATACTGGATTTAGTGTTGTGCAATGAGGCACACTGTTTTAGAGAACTTAAACGAAGGAACACGAAGGAAGCAGTAATCATAATATGATTGATTTTATTCTGCAATTTAAGAGGGAAAAGATAGAATGATAGGTAATGGTATTTCAGCTGTATGAAGTCAACTACAGGAGCATGAGGGAGGAGGTTGGTAGAATTCCCTGGGATGGGGCTAACATGAAAAGCAGTAGAACAACAATGGCAGGAGTATCCGCGAGTAGTTCAGGAGACACAACAGAGATTCTTCCCGAGAAAAAAGAAGGATGGTGTAGGGGAGGATGAAGCAACTATGAATAGTTAGGTTACAAATCACACAACACCAGGTTATAGTCCATCAGGTTTAATTGGAAGCATACTAGCTTTCAGAGTGCGGCTCCTTCAACAGGTGTTTGTGTAGAAAGTCAGGGACAGAAGAGCAAGCGTATAATGTGACGAAGGGCACAGGAAAACCAGACGACTTGGAAGCTCACAAAGACCAACAGAGGACAACAAAATAATAAATATGGAGGGAGGAGATTAAATTTGAGGATATGCTTGCCAGTTAAATCAAGGAAAGTTGGAAGATTTTCTTTAGATATAAAAAAGGCAAAGGCGAGACAAAAGTGGACATTGGGCTGCTGTAAAATGGCACAGGACAGACAGTAGTGGGGAACAAAGAAATGGCCGAGGACACGAATAATTTCCCAATAGTTCAAGAATATGAAGAGGCAAAGCTCAGTATGTCACCCATCGCCAAGGCAAAGAGGGTAGAAAAGCTAAATGGGCTGAAGATGGATAAATCACCTGGACCAGAATGACTTTACCACAGAGTTCAATGAGAGAAAGCTCAGCGGTAGTGGAGGCGTTAGTGGTGATCTTTCCGGAATCATTAGAATTAGGGAATGTCCCAGAGGACTGGAATAACGCTCATGTTCAATCCCTGTTTACAAAGGGAATAAGGCGGAAGACGGAAAATTACAGACCAAACAGCCTAACCTCAGTCGTGGGTAAGATCCTGGAACCGATCGCGAAGGATAATATTTTTGAATATTTGGAGGTGTACAGAAACATAGGGCAAAGTCAGCATGGTATCATCAAAGGGAGGTCATGCCTGACGCATCTGCTTAAACCTTTTGAGAAAGTAACAATCAGCTTCGACCCAGGAGTGCCAAAGAATATCCTTACCCGGACCACAAGAAGGCTTTTGGCGAGTGCCACACAAGACTATTGATTAAGATAAGGGCCCATGGTGACAGAGGCAAAGTGCTAGCATGGATTTAAGTTTTGCTGTTTGGCAAAAAGCAGGTAGTGTGGATAAAATGGTCCTTCCCAGGATGGCAAACGGTGGCAAAATGTATTCTGTAAGACTCAGCGTTCGGACAACTTTTCACATTGTGCCTTAATGATCTAGATATGGAACGGAGTCCATTCTGGCTAAGTGTGCAGACATTATAAAGATATCTAGAGGGACAGTTAGCACGCAGGAGGCAAAGAAGCTGCAGAAGGACTTGTACAGGTTAGGAGGTGGGCAAAGCAGTGGCAGATGGAGTAAAACATGCGCCAGTATTAGGTCATGCACTTTGGTATGAAGAATAGTGGCACGGGCTATTTTTTAAATGGGGAGAAAATTCAGAAGTCTGAAATGCGAAGAGTCTTGGGAATCCTAGTCCAGGCTTCTCTCACGGTAAACTTGCAAGTTGAGTCAGTAGTTAAGAAGGTAAATACAATGAAGGGATTTATTTCGAGAGGAATTGAAGTTAAAAGCGGGGAGTACTTACAAGGTACTAAAACGCTCTGGTCAGGCCACATTTAGATTTGGGTCCTATATCCCAGCAGATGTGTACTGTTCCTGGAGCGTGTTCAGAGGAGATTCACTGGATTGGTCCCAGGAATGAAAAGCTTAACATACGATGAACGTTTGAGGGCCTGGTTCGATACTCGAATGACCTGGACAGAGTGGATTTTTGGAAAATGTGTCCATTCTTAGGTAAGACTAGGATCCGAGGCACAGCCATAGACCACAGCGAAGACCTTTTAGAACCGAGATAACGAATAACTTCTTCAGACAGAGCATTGTGAGTCTATGGAATTCAGTGCCTCAGAAGGCTGTGGAGGCCAAGTCATTGAGTATATTTAAGACTGCGTAGGATAGGTTTTCGACTGAAAAGAGGATCAAAGGTTACGGGGAGAATGGGTTTGAGAAATTTATCAGCTTTGACTGATGTTTGAGCAGACTGGATTGAGCTGAATGGTTTAATACACAAAGAGAATGACTTACTAGAACACAAACTATAGCGAGGATGGGATAGTAACCACCTTGAGTAATCCAAAGGATATCTTCGATCCGTGATGTTAATGATATCCAAGGCTGAGAAAGGTAGTAAAAAACCCTTGGATAAAATCCTGTTCATTGATGGAACATTCCAGTCAAATGTTCTCAGATTCTGATCCATTGTCTTCTGACACCCCAGAAGAGAGATTGTGGCTGATTCCTATTAAATTTAATTTCGTCAACGTTTCTTGATACCAGCCGGAACAACTCCGGCCTTGATATAAGGATCGGTCACTCTTACATGAGCTGCTGTGTTCACCTCTTTTGAACATACAAATAGGTTATTGTGTATGTTTGGGGAGTGTAACCTTCTCACAGAGAATAGTGAATGTCAGAAATTATCTGGTCAAGAGAGTTCCAGGAGCTATATCACTGAAAGTATTTACAGATGAGGTAGGTGGGTTTTTGACCTGCCATAGAATTTAGGGATGTGAAGAATCGGAAAATAAAGCAGAGTTGATAACAACAGTGGATCATCCATAATCTTATACAATGGCACGGCAGGCCTAACCATCCGAATTACCATCTGATCCTGATCCGTATGTTCTCATATTCTGTAATTAGAAAGTTAATGGTTGCAATTTTCCTGAGCATTCCGTTATTGGACATTGCAGTCAGAGAGAGCAAAGCATTTTATGAGTCATCTCTGAGTGAGGTACGGGGACTGTATTCACAGTGAATCTGGGTCTGCACCATGACAACCAAGCGAAGCACAAGTTGCAGAGAGGAGACACTCTTTCAATAGATCAGAGGCGACTTTTGAGTCCAGCCTGGGTTTTGAATAAACATTTTTCAACCCACGCCAAACTGTGTGTGACAAATGTGAGGGACAGAAGAAGATCCCGTCTTACAATGGATTAGGTATTTCGAGCGAGTGGCCTGCATCTACAACTGTGCAGGAGCTATGAGGGGCTGAATGGAATATAGGAACATCGGACTGAGGAGTGGGAGTGGGCCATTAGGCACTTTGTCTTTGCTCTGTCTCGCACTAAGATCGTAGCTGATCTGATTGTGGTCTCAGCAGTACTTCTTCTGTACGTGCACCATTTTCCTATATTCACTTGTCTCTCAAATATTTAACAGAAACAACTTTGAATAAATGTAAACATCCAGGCACCACAAACCTCTGGGGAAGGGTACTCCCACTTGAACAGCCCTTTTAGAATATGTCATTCGTGGTCCAATCAATGTTGCAGTGTCAGTATTACCTTTTGTAGTCAGACTGCTCCACTGTTTACAACAAATTTCAAAGTTTGTGATATGGGTAATGATATAAATGTCAGCCTGGCTCATCCTCTAGAAAAATGTCAAACACACACACACACACACACACACACACACACACACACACACACACACACACACACACACACACACACACACACACACACACACACACACAAACACTCACATCTCAAGACAAAATAGAAAAATGAAAGTTTTCCAGAGTGTCACAATAGTTGAACTCATAACAAATGGATGGATGATAGACAGCCCCAAATGTCATTCTGTCCTCTGAAGTTATTAGATTAGATTCACTACAGTGTAGAAAGAGGCCCTTCGGCCCAACAAGTCCACACCGACCCTCCGGAAAGTAACCCAACCAGTCCCATTTCCCTCTGGCTAATACACCTATCACTATGGGCAATTTAGCCTGGCTAATTCACCTGACCTGCACATTTTTGGACCTGTGGGAGGAAATCCGAGCACTTGGAGGAAACCAACGCAGACACCAGTAGAATATGCAAACTCCACACAGGCAGTCGCCCGAGGCTGGAATCAAACCTGGTACCCTGGTGCAGTGAGGCAGCAGTGCTAACCACTGATCCACTCTGCCGCCCATTCTGCTCAGGCATGCTGCTTGCAATGCAATTTCTCCCCAGAATAGTTGGAGTTAGCTGAATTACTTTTGTTTCAGATGGTAGGGAGATTCCAACGAATCTTTCATCAGGAATTCTCCACGACACATCAGGTAGCAGTGAGTCAGGGATTTACTGTTGTCAGGTGGAACAAAAGAAGATAGAGGGATCAATCAGTTGCTGATTCTCCGGCAGGGAATATTGTTCCCCCTCTCTGTGTTGAAACAAGCAATCATGTCAACTGAACACCAAACTGGACCGTGTGCGCTCGTTGTGGACATTCTCTGGAATGGATGATAATGAACGATATGTAAGTGCATCATTGCTGTTGTTATACACAGTGCCTTTCGTTAGCAAAAAAAGAAAATTCCTGCTTTATAATTTGATGATACGTAGGTATGCATATGCTTAATTTTTGAAAACCGTTTGATGTCTTCAAAATATCTGTGCGAAAATCAATACATTTGATTCTTAACATTTATTCCATATTTTTAGTGTCCCTGAGAAGAGAACATATGTATCCAGCTGATTTTTCTCAATATTGTGTATGCTTCAAAAAGATTTCTCATCTAAGACCAAAACTGATAATGTTTCAGAACAAAAGGCCTTCACTCCAGGAAAAATTTAACAAAACATTGTTGATAAGCTTCTAAAACAATTATCTTGTTTTTAGGTTAAGGGATAAAAACCGCATATAAAATGTCATATGTGGTCTCAGCAATGCCCGTGCAGATGTAGACTCGAAAAATGTGATTCTGGAAAATAACAACAGGTCAGGCAGCACCCAATGAACAGGAGACTCGATATTTATGGCACATGACTGATGAAGGACTTATATCCGTGACGCCAATTCTTCCGCTCCTCGGATGCTGCCTGAATGGCTATGCTTATCCAGCCTCACACTGTTCGACTCTGATCTCCAGCATCTGCACTCCTCACCTTTACCGGTACAGATGTAGTAAAACATTCCTGATTAAATCTAGTACCCTTTGACAGAAACACAATCATTCCACTTAGCTTCAAATCACTTGCTGAAAGTGCAGACTAACTACATATGATTCATGTACCAGGACCATGAATACCGTCTGTATCACAGAGTTCTCTATTCTCTCTACACTTAAATTGTTTAACATTGTTTTATCCTTCCATCCAAAATTGACAACTCACATTGTTCTGTATCTGCTGAGGGTTTGCTCACTAACTTCCCTTTGCTGATATCAAATTGATGACACACGACCTCCATTTGATAACGCACTGGATGACCAGCTTGGTGTTTAAGCTAATTGGGCATTGATATATGCAGTCCCTTCCTCAAGATCTTTGATACAGATATTGATCGTTGATGATTCCACAGTGAACTCTGAGGCACTCCACCAGTTACAGCTTTGTAATGTGAAAATAAGCATTTACATATTCTCTCTATTGACTGTTAGCAACTGCTTCCTGTGTAGCAGTTCAGGCAGTTTAAATGGCGTGCTGTGCAGTAAAATGTACTCAATGAGCTAAAATGATTCGTTTCATTTTTGTCTGTAACGCGTTAAAGAGGCAGAATGGTCTCCTCCAGTCTCATGGTAACGATAAAGACTGGCTGAATGAGGTGGTCCCCTATCTCTGTCCCAGCTTCGACGGGTGGATGGAGGGCACAATACATGGGGTAGTGGCAGCAGTATATCCCTGTAACAGTATCGAGGGTGGATTGAGGGAACAACACGTGGGGTAGGGCCAGCAGTTAGCTATTCAGTGCCACCAGTCAGAATGCTCATGGCTGATCTGATTGTGTTTGACCATCCATCTCCTGTCTGTTCCCAATAAAGGTTGACTCTCCTGTCCAGCAAAGATCAGTCGACCTCAGTCTTGAATATCTTCAATAACCGAGTCTTCACTGCTCCCTGAGGATGAGGAACCTACAGATAGTACAACACTAAAGTGAAAGGGGCAACCTTATTTCAGTGTGGGACCCGTTATATTAAACTGGGTTAACCTAACATGAAATCGGCACCTCTTTTGAAACACAAGGACAGAATCATTAGGATTAGACATAAACCATTCAGCCCTCTAAACCTGTCCAATAGGACCACTGACTCTTTTCATTCGGCCCATCGACTCTGAATGCCATTTAATACAGGCTTAGAGATTTCTCAACATCATACTCCTGACTACTCTCTGTAACTCTTGACATGCTTATTCATCAAAAACCTATCTATCTCTGTCTTATAAGCACTAGTATCTGTGTCTCTGTGCGTCCATATGTGTACTTGTGTGTGTTTGTTCTTGTGTCTGTGTGTTTGTGTATTTATGTGCTGACATTGGTTTATCTGTGTATGAGCTTGTGTGATTTACTTGTGCTTGTGCCTATTTGTGTGCGACTGTCTATGTCTCCATATGCCACTGCTTGTGTGCGGTTCTATCTCCGTGTAAGTACTATGAGTGTCAGTATATTAGCGTGTTTACATATGTCTCTGAATATTTTTGTGCCTGTATCTCTCTACAATGAGTTATTTGTTGTTTTGGGAGGGAGAAAATTGTGAGAACAGACAGAGTGGTAAAAGTGCGAATTGCCCTTCACTGAACATTGTTTTTTTACTCAGTTGGAGGGACATGGATGTCACGGAATCTCCATACGACACGTCCCGCCACCACCCCACTCCGGCCTATCACCCTCACCTTGACCTCCTTCCACCTATCGCATCTCCATCGCTCCCCCCTCCCCCAAGTCCCTCCTCCCTACCTTTTATCTTAGCCTGCTGGACACACTTTCCTCATTCCTGCAGAAGGGTTATGCCAGAAACGTCGAATTTCCTGTTCCTTGGATGCTGCCTGACCTGCTGCGCTTTTCCAGCAACACATTTTCAACTCTGATCTCCAGCATCTGCAGATCTCACTTTCTGCTCGAAGATGCAGGTACAGCTCCAACATTTAAAAGACATTTGGAGAAACATATAATTTCGAACTGTTTAGAGGCATATGGGCCAAATGCAAACTGATGGGAATAGTTTAGTTTGGAAAACCTGACCGTCATGGACAAGTTGAAACAAAGAGTGTGCTTGTATGCGATAGGATTGTATAAATATAGAAAGTGAAGAAAAGGGAAGAAAAGATGTGATGTAAGCAAATTGGCAAGAAATATAAAAACAAGCAGCACGAGCTTTTCCATGTATGCAAGAAGAGTTCAAGAGGTGTGTGTGTGATCTTTGGTAAAAAGAAAGTCAGGAAAGTATATTGAGGAGATTTGGAGGGTGTGACTGGGGAACTGGATACAGGGAAGAGACAGATAATTTACACCAGTATTTTACATCGTTCCTCACAGGGGAAGGTGCTGTAAATATTTCAATGGTACAAACAAAATAGTAATAGGAGGGAAGTCTCTAACAGAAGGAACAAGGCAATTCTCAAACAGATAAGACCAAGGGTAAACAGGTCATCAGCAATTCATAGCTGGTTTTAAAAGAAGTGGTCTCAGAGTGGCTGGTGGCACAGTGTGAAATATTCCATAACTCTCTGGAATAAATGAATGACCCAGTGAAACTGGAGACCCTCCAATGTGGCGCCTGTCTTCAAGAAACGAGTGAGACTGAAAGCAGGAATCACTTAGCCTAACCATTATTGCTGGGAATCTGTGAGACTCTGTTATGAAGTAAGGGACTGCAGATCATTTAGAAAAGCTTCACAAAGAGTCAGCATGGTCTTGTTAAAGCCGAACTATATTTTGCCTGTAAAATCATGCAAAGTTTTTCTGGAAATCCATGAGAATGTAACAAGTGGACTTGATAAAGGGTGACTGGTAGACACGAGGCTTTCCAGAGATTTTCCACAAGGTATCACTAAATAAAGGTTCTTATGCAAGACAGAAGCTCATAGTATTGTGGATAATGCATGAGCATGGGATGACACTTGGTAAACACTTAGAAATCGGAGAGTCACGCCTCATCGAACTTTATGGAAAAAGAAAGTATCTACTGGAGTACCACAAATATCAGTCCGATGGCAAGAACTGCTTACAACAGCTGTACTCAGCTCCTGACGGCAGGAGCTGAGTGTAATATAGATTTGAATTTGAGGATGACACTGACAACCATAATGCAGGTTGTTATTAAATGGAGAGAACTCCCAAAAAAGGAGTAGTACAACGGAGTGGTGTGTTTCTGTGTATGAAACAAAACGTCAGCATATTGATGCGGAAATGTTGGTTCATTAGACTGGTCACTGGGATGAAAGGATTGAATTATTGAATACATCAAAAATGCTGAAGCAATTATTCCTTGTGGTTTAAATGAATGAGGGTGTCATTACTGAAACGGACAGGATACAGAGGGGGCTTGACAAGGTCGGTGTTGAGAATGTGATTCCACACCAGGGAAGAGTCTAGAAGTCAGGGATGTGGATACAGAATAAGGAATATCGATTTCAAACTGAGATGTAAAGAAATGTTTTCTTTCAGAAGGTAGTGAATGGCTGGAATTTCCTAACCCCGAGAGTTGTGGAGGTTGGGTCACTGATTGTATTTACAGATGGGTGCATTGGTTTGTGACATTTCAGCGAGTTGAGGGATGCAAGTGGTTAGCAGGAAAGTGGAGTTGAGCCGCGGAGTAGATCCACCATGTTCTTCTTGAATGACAGCGCAGGTTCCTATTTCTTACCTTCATATTTATGTTTTTGGAAAAGAATTGATTATTTTCCTGGAAGTCATGATGTAAAATGTTGCATTCACAGACAGCAGAGGATTTGTCTGAGCTGACCTTGTGTGGGGAATGGGGGCTGTATTCAATGCGAATCTGGACCTGTAACATGACCTATATCAGGACCAGAAGTTACAGAGAGGAGAAGCCTGAAAAGAGGGATTGAGGGAAGGGGGTCACTGCCTGACCCAGCCTTGATTTTCCAATACATTTGCCAAACTACACCAAACCATCGAAGTGGCCTCAATCTGCTCCTTCACAGCAGGACCGAAGGGCTGAATGGAACATCAGAACATAGGGCTGACAGACACAACTGGGCCATTCGGCCCTTTGACATTATTCCCCCAGTCAATAAGGTTATGATTCATCTCATTGTGTTCCCAGCTGCACTTTTCTCTGATTTCACAATGATCCCTGATTCACCTATCTTTGGAAAATCAGACAAAATCAGCCTCGATACAATATGAAGATTCAGCCCTCCCAATCATCTGGGTGAAAGAATTCCCACTTGAATGAATTCCCACTTCGTTAATTTCTCCTCGTTCCGGTTCTGACTGAGGTTGGAGGGTGTCACTGTTTTCATTTCTAGTCCCATTCCTCCACTGCTCACCACAAATTTTGAATGTAACCAGGTTGGCAATATGGCTGATGATAAAGGTCTAAGACTGGGTCAGGTTCAGTTATCAGAACAAACCAGTTGGATTTCTTCAGTCAGCTACAAGTAATTAACAGAATTAACTGAGGAGTATGATGGATATGTGGTTAGCACTGTGGCCGCACATCACCAAACAGCTGGGTTCAATTCCAAACTCAGGTGAGTTTGACATTCTTCACATATCAGTGTGGGTTCACTCCCAATGCTCCAGTTTCCTCCGAGAATACAGAAATGTGCAGCTTAGAGTGGATTGACCTGCTCGATGGCCCTTTGTTGAGAGAGTGTCCCCTACATGGTAACCCCTGTCAGTGTGGTGGAATTGAACCTGCTCAGCTGGCCTCCCTCTGCATCACAAACCAGCCATCCAGCCAACTGAGTGGGAGACAGTGTAACGGTTACAGACAGAAACAAGCACAGGCAAAGGGCAAGAGAAACTTTCCTAACAAGGAAAATGGTACAATTCAGATAACGGTCAAGATAACAGCTGAGGACAAAACGTTCTCTGCTTAAAATTGTATTTCATAACGGGACAAGTGTTTAGAAGCAGTGGTTGGCTGAATACAATTAAGTGAGACAAAGTGCAATAGCCAGAATTACTAATTGTGATTGGATATAAAATAAGTGCATATTTTTGCAGGAACCCAGGAGGTTGAATGGCTCAAAGTCCCTGTATCTGAAAATGGAAATTCTTTGGAACACTACCTGGAATTCATATTAAAGTGTGTGCGTGTGTGTGAGGGAGAGAGAGAGACTGCAGGTACTGCACTGAGCTGGTTGGGCCTCCTCTGGGAAGAGAATGGAGCCCCATACTAGCCCATCCGCTAGGACCTCTGTGCCCTGTTGAAAAATCGTGGTGTTAGTTCCCCTTATCTGCCATGCTCGGGGTCACCTGTGCAGGGTGTCTTCAAACTGAGGAAGTTCATCAGTGTGCCCAATGGCCTTTGAAAGATGACACCAGTGTCAGTGATTATAGAATAGCCAGAGGTATCAGTGCGATGGTGAGTCCCTCCAGTCATGTTGGGTTGGAGAATTGGGGTGGCATTGAATGCGAGGAACACTATGAGATTGAGTGGTTAGTTAATGTGGTGAGTTTGATAAGATAGCACCATGAAACTAGTTCAGTCTGATATAGACAATCCCTCTGTCACACTCAATAAAAATGTCACTGAGACAAACTATTGTTAGATTCAGCCCAATGAGTCTGATGAACCCACACCCAGTTACAAAATTGCAGAACAAATGTTCATCTAAAACTCTCCCTCATCTTTATTGACGCCAATATCCCCTTCACCTATCATTCCTAGGAATACTGACTCATGTTGCAGGATGCTGTCGAAATGTCTTCATTTCAGCATACCGAAACCTGTGATCTTACATGAAATTGTCTCTCAAATTCTCTTTCGCTTTTATCCCCAGAATCCATTTGATTGTTGGTAGTTAAACTGATATCCCCGCCATCTCGCTCTGGCAGGAACTAAGGAATACGGACTAGGCAATAAGGACTCTGTATCAGAATGATCATGTAACTAGACGGGTAATTCAGAGGCACGGGCTGTGACTCCAAGGCAGTGTTTAAAATCCTACCACAGCCGATGACAGAGCTTAAATTCGAATGAAATTGGAATGAAACCTAATTTCACTCATGGAAACCATAAACCGTTAAGATTTATTTTCATTATTTCCCTGATAGTCTTTGCTAAAGAAACTTAACATTATTACCCAGTCTGAACTCGGTGTGACTTCAGGCCCACACCAACATTGTGGGCTCCATTTTGTCTTGACAAATGGCCACGTAGTCACAGACAATTAGTGATGGACAACAAATGCTGTCTTTGCCCGTGATGCTGGCATCCCGAGAAACAACATCATGAAAGGTGAAATAAACCAAGGAACGGTGGGTGCTAGAGATCGGAAATAAAATTCTCCAGCGTCTGAAAGTGTTGGGGAATCTCAGCAGGTATGGCAGCTGGTTGAAGAGAGAGGTGGGGGCCAGGTTTAAATTGAATGGGTGGAGAAATGGCCAGACAAAGAGAGGAAAAGAAATAAAAAGTGAGCAAAGGGATTGCTGATGATGAACTGAAAGGAAAACAAAATGGCAAGTTATTCTCACATTTCCCCGTTTTCCCATATTCCTGAATATCGCGTCTATTTAGATTTGTCCCTGTTTAAAGTGAGATAGGTTCCCTGTACCTCTCTGAGTGTGATGATCAAATCCATTAACAATAATGGTGCTGCCCTTGTAGTTGCTGAAATGTAGAGAAAGGTAATGTTACATTGTCAACTGATTCTTTGGAGAGAGAAACTGTTAGTGTGGGAGTGTGCAGAGATGCAACGGCTTTCTCAACCAGGAAGAGAAACTCAGGAGTGGAAATAATTTTCAATACTGAGCGCGTGCACATTCCATATGGGGAATTGACTTGTTCCTGTCATTGGAAAATCAGTGGAGTTTCTGTGGATGCTTATCTCGGGTTTGTATTGTCAGCTGCTGGGTCTGGTGACCCCACGCTGTACACTGCATTTACAGAGTGTCTGGGTCCATGGTAAACAAATGGAGATGAGGCTCCACAGAAGGGAAGCTCTATAAATAGGGAGGTGCACGACAGTGCATTATCTTTCCTTGGATTTCCCGGGACAATTGTTTAAGTTGGACCAGGTATCAGGTATGAAACCAAGATTGAGGTGGTCACTGAGCTGTGTCCCCTCCTTCAGTATACTGTGTAGCGGCACACCAGTGACAGGACTGTGCTGATGAATCACCATGAATTAAACTGGATTATTTCTGGAACTTTCCAGGCAGGAGTGAATAACATATCCATCATCACTGGAGTCAGTCCTCCGATATATTTACTGGCTGACAGAACCCATGTGTCCGCTGAGAGCAATATATTGTGTCCATCTCCCTGAGGAAGATACAGAAAGAAACTTCCAGAAATACAGGGGAACAGAGTGACTGGTGAAAATGGTGAACAGCAGGAAATTAGAATTAATAAAAGGTATGTCTTTCAAAATCTCACTGAATTTATGGTTGGTATATTGCTGCATCTGATGGGCTACATCCCAGAGTATGGAGGAGGTGGCAGGAGAGCTAGTGAACAAATTACTGATTATTCTTCAAAGCTGGTTAGATTCTGGAAAGGATCCTCCAGACTGGAAAGCAGCGAATGTAAACGTAAATATTTAAAACAGGACGGAGAGAGCAAACAACAAACTAAACAGTGGTTAGCTTGATGTAAGCTGTAAGAAAAACATTGGAACCTTTTGTAAGGAATGTAACAACTAGACACTTGGACAATAATGTCATGATTTGGAAGAATCAATCTAGATTCAGGAAGGGGAAATGATCTTGATCTTTGATAAACCTGTTGGATATTGTGGAGGTTGTCCTTTGTGACATCGACAATTGAGAACCAGTGGAAATGAAGTATTTGAATTTTCAAAAGACGGTTGACGTGGTTGAATAGAGGTGAGTGGGGAATGTTAGAGTCCATGGGTAGGTAGGGGTGGAATACACCGAATGTATTAAAAGTTGGATAATCGAGGGAATGGAGAGAGTAGTATAATTATCTGGAGTGAAGGCTTTGGGGTATCAGAAGGATCAGTGTTTGGCCAATAGCTCTTTGCAAGATATTTCAGATATGAACAACAAATATCATCATTCACGTTTATGTTCATTAAATAGTGAGAGGTTGGGAAATGCGGTTGTTGAAACAGACCTGGATGTGCTTGGTCATAAGTCACAAATAGATTTTTTACACAGCAGGAAGTAAATGATATGTGGCTGGTCATGCAAAATGATTAAAGTATCAGAGTAAATGTATCTTTCCCAATGATCGTGTTTTGTTGAGAGACTGTTAGATGTATTGTGGACAGGTTTAATCAGCAAAGGGGTTTCACCAGACTAAACCCTGGCATGATGTTACCATGAGGGGAATAGGAAGAAACTTGTGCTTAATAAAGTGTGTTAAGGTGTTTGTGAGTTTATATTTAAAAAAGTGCTGAAGCACATTGAATGTTGAAGATACAAAATTGTCTTATTAGACCAAATAAAAAAATGCCCAGACAAATTCACATTTCCTATGTATTGGAGTGCAAATATATCCACTGTAAACATATTGGCTGGTGCCTGTTCTAGTCGAGGAGAGATCTGCACGGTAACCGCATGTAGATTGTGGTTTTTGAGGGTGGTGGTGCGAGGTTCATCCGGTTACAGCATTGCAAATGGACAACACAGCAGAATCATCTAGCCTGCGATAAGAAAACGTGCATCATTCTCCCTCACTACTAACTTCACGAGAGCAATGGGTGATGGGAAATGTGATCAATAGCCAACGGTGCCAACATTCAATCCAGTCCAGTAGTTTTTGTGAACTGGAAGGGACCATACTGAAAGGGGTTAAATGGAGCTGTTTGTTCAGTGACTGTGACTGATGCGAGTCTCCATGGATCCTAGCTATGTCACTGGATGTTTTCCGTCTCCTATTAGTAAGGGACCTCTTTCAATGGTTTATGCCATTGTAGCAGCAGATGCATTAACTCCAGCGCTCAAAGGGATCAGCAGCTGCAGAGACAGAAAAAGGAGATTTAAACATCTGCGAATAGTCTGGAATGATCCATTCATGGATCAGAATCTGAGAACATTAGACTGGAATGCTGCAACAATGGACAAGAGTTTATCCTGGGGTCTTGTCTATTTTTCCTGGTCTTGGTTTCCATATCGGATATTAGGTGCACTGATGATTATCCAGGCGGGTTACTATCCTATCCTCGCTATTGTTGGTGTTCCTGGTAAGTTTCTTCATTTCTATCCATTTATTAATCTCTTCAACCATGGTGAACTTCTTTGCTATTTCTGTTATCTATATTTGACAAAGACAGAAACTATTGCCTTCAGTTTCAAACGCAAATTCCATTGATTACCCACAAATTTCAGACCGTCCACACCCCCGCCCTCACAAACATCTGAGAACGAGACTGTTCACAATACCGAATTTAAATAAATAAAATTCATTTATGTCTCGGTATACTGTCCATCACAAAACCTATCCACTACCAGCTCGATTATATGTCCAGTCACCATCTTGGCTTCAATGCTGACGATTAATAAACCATTATCTATGCTTTGGTAAAATTCAGAAATTATGGTTTGACCTCTCCTTTCAGCACTCTTTCCGTTGCAAATATTTCGATCGCAACTTTGTTCTTGTCTCTAAAATAACTTAATGACAGAAACACTCTCTCAGCGCAGTAATGTCGGAAGAAATGTAATTCAGATGCACAGGTTATTACACAGAAAGATGCTATTCCACCTCCTACCACAGACGGTGTCAGAAAGTAAATACAAAAGACAGGAATTGGAAATAACAACCGTGACATTTCCAGCATTTTGTCCATACGTTTATCTATTTCACTGATGTCCTTTGGTAAATAGAACTTGCATTATTATCTGGTCTGGCTTAAGATTTATGTGATTCCCACAGCAATGTGCTTTGTTCTGTACTGCTTGAAAGAATGACCTCGCAGTAAACGACATTTGGTTAGGTCAAAAAATGCTGCCCCTGTCAGCGATGCAGACATTCCAAGTAATAACAAAATTAAAGGTTAAATAAAGCAAAGAATCGTACAACAGATCAGAAACAATAAAGAACGAGAAAGTGCCAGACAAACTGAGCAGATTTGGCAGCCCCCTCGGGCCGAGAGAAAAATAGAATTGGCAATTCGATTCTAATGATCATACATCAGAACTGAACACAGTTGGGAAATAGCGTGATCGATGTTGGTGACACCGACATCTGTTATGAAAGGGAGAAGGACTGAGTTGAATAGATGGAGAAAGAGAGAGATCGAGAGAAAGAAGCACAGAGATTGTTGATGATCAGCTGGGATGGAAATAAAAAATGAAATTAAAACTTACTTATGTTTCTCCTGTTCCCATATTACTGATAGTAATGACCATGTAAGGTATATGTCAAAGTCCCTGTTTAACATTATTTATGTCTGTTTTTCTCTTTTCCCTGAGTGTGATCATCTTCTTTCATGTATTAATGCGATGCTGGCCCAGTATTTAATTCCCTTTCTTCATTGTCCTTGAGAAGGTGTTGGTGTGCTACCTTCCTGACCCACTGCAGTCTGTGGGCTGTAAGTCGTCAATGCTGAGGTCCATGCGGTTTCACTTCTTTGAGGCTTTGAAGTGTGATATAACTGAGTGGCTGGCTTGGCCATTTCCAACAGCAACTGAGAGTTAACCACATTGCTGTGGGTCTGGAGTTACATGTAAGCCCGACCAGCTGAAGAAGGTAGATTTCCTTTCCTCCTTGCATGAGGGTGCGAGGTAGGACAATCGACAATGGTTGCATTGTTTCATTTGATTCTTAATTGCTGATATTTTATTGAATTCAATTTCCAACATTTGCCGTTGTGGGATTCGGATCCGGTGTCTGGGTCATTACCTGATTCCCTGGATTCATACTCAGAGATAATACAGCTGGATAATCGCCTCCTCAGTATCTCCAATCAACTCCAATGGCAACAGTGATGTTGTTGTTGGTGTGACTTTGCTTCATAAGGCAAATAAATGATTGGCAAAAAATGCCATCCATCTCATTTTGTATTTATGAAAAGGCGAGATGATGGGAAGTGCTCTTGGTGAAAAGGAGCTGGATGTCCTTGATCATGAGGCACTAACAGAATCCCTACGGAGCAGTCGGGTACTGGCAGGTGGGACTAGATTGGATTGGGAAATCTGCTCGGCATGGACGAGTTGGTCCGAAGAATCTGTTTCCATGTTGTGCATCTCTATGAGTCTATGACTCAGCAAGTAATCAGCACAATAATGAGTAGTATCGTTCATTACAAAATGATTAAAGTATAAGAGTGAAGACAACGTCCTGCAGTTGTGGAGTATACTTGAGACAGTATTTTCTTTCATTTATAATCAATGATCTCCTTGCTACAGAGAGACGGTGTAATGGAGTTTCACCAGACAATTCCCTGCAGTGATGGTACCATGAGGAGAGTGTGAAGGAAATGAGTGTTTAATCTGTAACGCTACAAAAAGAATAAAAACGTGATTGCATTAACACTGGAGTGTTATGAATCAACACTCATTATTTTCAAAATAAAACACGTATAGCATTAGATATACCATGTTTTCCATGATATGTGTCTTCACATTTGGACAAATATACAGATAGAAAAGGTTTAGAAGGATATGGACCAAGCGCAGGGAAATGGGGTTAACATAGATGGAAAGTTTGATCAGCATGAACCAGTTTGTGCTAATGGGCCTGTCTCTGTGCTATAGGATTCTATGACTCTATGATAATTTACACAGCTCTATGAAGCCCCCATGTTGGTTGCGAGAGAGAGCTCCAGGTTTTGAATAAACTCTCACGGTCTGGATGTACAGTTGGTGTGTGACCTTGCATTGAACGTCATGTTGTTCACAAATCTGTCATCAGCCACACTCTGACAGTATTAGCCATTCCCACCAGCTTCTGACCTCCATACAGAACACTAGCCTGTCTTCTCTGTCGCAAACCAATCCTTCTTTTTTGCTAAAAGCTGTTCATTGGCTCAAGTAGACTCTGTCCTTTCAGAGCAGCAATAAAACAGGGCCAGGCTATGATCAGTCTGGTTTGGTACAGACATGAAAGGGATTTTCAGAGTCCTTTTATTTATATGTAAACAGATTAAACTACAGGCCAAAGTGGTCAAGCATTCGAAGTGGCTTGTATAATGAACGGGGAGTGGTCAGCTCTTTTAGCTGAGCGAGCTGAGTTGAGTTGAGCTGAGCAGTTTTCAGTTGAGTCTTGAACTGGGAAGTTCAACTGGGAGTTATGTGGAAACTCTCTCTCTTTTCTGCCATTTAACTTCAACCTCGAAACATGCATTCCATTGTGACGTTATTTCAGGTGAGTTTGATTATTGGGACTATTGTGTGTATTTGGAATAGCATAATTATGTCTAGCTGGATAAGTTGAATTTTGTCTTGGATCTTTATTCTGTTCATTGTGTTTCATTGTGTAATTTTGTGAATAACGTTTTTCTCTGATTTAAAATCTAGAAGTCACCCTAGCTAAATCACTCCGCGTAATTTTCATTGGATAATTACCAAAACAAACTGCAAAGTTATGCTCTGGGCTGCTTGCTTAAGAATGTTTCGAGTGGTCTAGCCTCGTCCATAACAGACTGGGGGCTCATTGCTGGATTTTCAACAGCGTGTGGGAGGTGCTAGTGCCTTTAGTTCTGGTATTCGTTTGACTGGGTTGACAAAGCTTCAAATAGTAATGGCTATTTCAGTCGCCAAACGTTTCCTAGGTGTGCATGCAGTGACTTTGGATATTTGACGAAAAGTGAATAAGACCAATTTGCCAGAATTAGCAGAGAAGCTGGAATTGGGACTGACTGATTCTGTGAGGAAAGGAGAGGTAATTACAGCAGTAGCTCGTCAATTAAACTTGCTGGAGAAACCATCAGAATCTGTACAGATGGGAAGAATCCAGTTGCAAATGGAACATCTTGAGTTAGCGGCGAGACGTAAGGAAAGGGCAGCATAAATGAAACATTTGACTTTCAATAAAATGCAGAAGAAGGGGGAAAAGAGAAATCATCAGAACAGAGAGGAAAAAGAATGAATGGCAAAAGAGAAAGCAGCAGCGGAGAGAGAAAGAGAGAGCTTTTGAATAGCAAAAATTGACACTTAAAAAGGGAAGTCAATGTTAAACACTGGAGATAAGGACTGAGGGTGGGCTTAGTAAGGAAGAGAGTGCGGATGAGCAACCCCTGGTAGTCAGAAGCCGAGTGAAAATTTGTTTGTGTATGTTCAAGCATTGCCTCAACTTGATGAGAAGAATGTGATGACCTTTTCGTCTCATTTGAAAAGTTGGCTCAACAAATGCAGTGGCCAGAGGCAATGTGAGTTTTGTTGATCCAAACGAAACTTGTAGGTAGGACTGGTGAGGTATTCACATCCCTTTCAAAGGAGGTATCTGGGGAGTCTGAAGAGATTAAAAAAAAACATTAAATCAACATAGGCAATCTTTCAGCAATCGAATGAGGACCCTGGTCAAACCTACACTGAGTTTGTAGGAATAGACTAATTTCGATAGTTGGATAAGAGCTTTAAAATTCAGGCAAAGCTATAATGCTCCTAGAGATGTTAGTATTTGGAGGAATTCAAAAATTCACTACCTGAAGTACATAGAACATAGAACATAGAAACAGACAGCGCAGTACAGGCCCTTCGGCCCTCGATGTTGCGCCGACCAAATCCTACCTAACCTACACTAGCCCAATAACTTCCATATGCCTATCCAATGCCTGCTTAAATGACCATAAAGAGGGAGAGTTCACCACTGCTACTGGCAGGGCATTCCATGAACTCACAACCCGCTGCGTAAAGAATCTAGTAGTGCAAAGTAGTGCAAACTCAGGTGGAAGAGCAGAGAGTGCAAACAGCAAGGTGAGCTGCTGAAATGGCTGATGATTATGAACTGGTCCATAAATTTGATTTGCTTTCCAGAACCAGTTCTGGTCTCTGAGGGACAGAAAGTGGAGCAAAGAGATATCCTCACGTACAAAGGGAAATGTGGATCACAGTGTAGAATGTAAGGATAATTTACCACGGTAATTAAAAAAACCCTTGAGAGGGACAAAGAAGTTTAAATACTATGGTGTTTTCATTGTAATAAAGTGGGCCACACAAATTCACAGTGTTGGTGAGCTGGGAGAAATCCAGCTGTAGGATAACAAGACAAGCCTGGAAGTTACGTTGAATTAGTAACAAAAAGCATAGGGGGAGTTAGGCAACTGCCTCAGAGTGTACAAGATGATCAGTGGACATGTTAACTCTGCGTAAAAAAAAATCTACATGGAAGGGTAAAGTTTATTCACATAGGCCAGGAGTAATTGGTAAGGAGGTTCCAATATTAATTGACACAGGATATTTTCAGTCTGTAATGCTGAGGGGTGAGGCTTTATGAACTCTTGAGAGACTATTTCCAGAAAATGTGTTGGGAACAGGAATTCATAGTGAGGCAAAAAGTGATCAGTTATGTAAAGTGAGGCGATGGAGTCCAGAGAAGAGCGGAGAATGTGTGGTAGGAGTACTGGATCCCTAACTCTCAGCTCCAGGAATAAAAATTGCCCTTGCAAATATTATAGCGGATTCACTGGTAGGTGTGCTGCCTACTCTAGTTGAAAAGCCAGTGGAGATGCAGGCAACTGAAGACCTGGAGAATGTTTATCCAGGAATTTTCCCTGATTACGTTATCAGAAGATCACAAATGCACAGGTTGAAGCAGGATAAAGGCAGAGATAATGAAGCTGACATAGAGTTATCCGAAAGTTTCTTTTTGACCAGATAAGTGGAACAGAAGGAGCAAGTATGAAAACATGAAAGTATTTTAGCTCTGCTAAGGTGATTGAATTACAGCAGAAAAAAGAGGAGTTACTAAAGTTATATCAAAAAACATTTAGCAAGAAAGAGAATGAATGAATTCCTGTGTGTTATTACTTAACAATGTCTTAATGTGGATATGGAGATCAGCGCACATTGTGGCAGATCAGGCTTGGACAGAAATTCTTCAAATTGTTTTTCCTGTTGGGTATAGAAAGGAGGCGTTGCGAGTGGCACATGAGCTACCACTTGGAGATCATTTCGGGGTTAGGACATTACAGGCTGGAATACGAAGATATTTTCACTGGCCTGGACTACACAAAGATGTAGTTGAATTTTGCCAGATGTCTCAAACATGTCACACAGAGAGTAATAAACCTGCAACTTTAATACCTATTCCAACATTGAGGAACCTTTCGCAAGAGTCTTGATAGATTGTGTAGGCCCCTACCTCAAACAATAAGTGGAAGTAAGTATTTATTAACAATAATGAATGTGTCGACTAGATTTCCGGGGGCAGACCCATTATGCAGCATCACAGCTAAAAGAGTTGTAGAAAATGATTATTTTTTTACGAGGTACGGACTACCAATAGAGATGCAGACAGATCAAACCTCACATCCGAACTATTCAAGGAGATGATGGATAACTTGGGAATAAAGCAATTCAAATTTACTGCGTACTTTTTGGAATCATAGGGAGCATGAGAGAGATGGCATCAAACACTGAAGACCATGTTGAGGTTTTATGGTCAGGATTATACAGATGATTGCGATAAGGAAATTTCTTTTGAACTGTTTGTGATCACAGATGCACAGAATGAATCGACCAAATTCAGTCTATTTAAATTAATTTGTGGGCATAAAGTAAAAGGACCATTAACATTGGTTAAAGAAAAGTTAATAAGTCAGGATTCAGAGACCATCCAGTTGGATGATGTGTCAAATTTTAGGGAACGATTAAACAGAGCTGGAGAGTTGGGTAGACAGCATTCAGAAGTATTGCAGCCTACAAAGAAACAGGAAGTGGATCAGAAATCATAAATTGGCAAGTTTGCAATTGGGAGTAAAGTATTGGTGCTATTTCCAGTAACAATTGAACCTTACAAAGCAAGTTTTGGCGTACCTTATCAAATTAGGAAGAAATTGAATGAGGTGAACTATTTGATACGGACTCCAGACAGGATGAGATGTCACGGAGTGTGTCATGCGAATATTCTCAAAAGGTATTTTGATCGGGAAGGAAAGCAAGAGGAGAAGGTGTTAATGATTACAGCACAGAAGGAAGAACCAAGTTCAGAGGATTCTGAATTGGATATTCCTCAAACCAAGTTGGAGAATGAGGAAGTTTTCAAAAATTGAGATAAATTATTGAGTTACCTTACACAAGAAAAGAAAAGTGACCTGAAAGGGTTTTCACTACCTTGTGGAGAGATATGCGGAAATAAACTGGGAAGTACGAATATAATTGTGCATGATGTAGACACAGGAGATGCTGTTCTGATTAAGCAACATCCTTATGGGCATGACTCTCCAAAATTGGCACAGGTTCAGAAGGAGATAGAGCGCACACTCCAATATGTCATAATCGAAGTGAGTTACAGTGACTGGAGTTCACATATAGTCATGGTACCAAAGCCAGATGGTACCCAACGGTCATGTGTGGACGATCACAAAGTCAATGCCGTTACAAAAACTGATGCATATCCAATTCCATGTTTGGAGAACTGTGTCAAAAAAGTGGGAGAAGCTCCTTACATTTCTATGTTGGATTTACTCGGAGGCTACTGGCACGGACCTCTGTCAGAAAAAGCAAAGGCAATTTCGGCTTTCAGAACGCCAAATGGACTATATCAGTTCAAATTGTGGCATTTTGTATGAAATGCGATCCAGCCACATTTCAGAGACCGATAATAAGGTCATTGCCTGATTACTCAACTGTGTGGTCTACGTTGATGACCAGGTGGTTTTTAGTCACTCATGGAAGGAACATTTACAGCATTTATCGGACTTGTGCGATTAACTTCAGAAGGCAGGCTTGGTGGGAAACTTAGCTAAAAGTGAATTTGAGAAAGCCCAAGTCACGTTATTGAACATGGACAAATGGCCCCATGAGATACGAAAACGAAAGTAGTTGGGGAATGTTTCACACCGTCGACAAAAAGAAATATGCAGTACTATGGTTCATGGGATTGACTGGATTTTACCGAAAGTTTGTGCCAAACTTTAAGCAGTGCGGCAGCTCCACTCACCAAATTGTCAAGGGCAAGAACTCTCAGTGGACAGAGGACTGTCAAAAGGCATTTTACAATCTAAAGACTGTGTAAACACTGCTCCCAGAAGAACTACACTAGATTAGGCGAAGCCTCACAAGGTGGCTATCGTTGCCAGTGATGTGGGTATTGGCCCGGTGTTCCTACAGGAGGATGATGGGGGAATAGAAAGGCCCATCGGGTATTATTCTGGGAAGTCGAACGTTCATCAACAGAAATGTTCAACGGTGGAGAAAAAGACTTTAAAGTTCGTGTTGGCATTACACCATAACTGTGTTTATATTACCAGCAATGCATCTGAGACAATCGTATACACTGATCACAACACATTTGTGGGAAAAACTAAGGACAAAACTGCCAGATTGTTTAGATGGAGCCTCTTGTTGCAGCCATTCAATCTGACAATTGTGCATGTGGAAGGTCGCGAAAACGTGAAAGCTGATGAGTTATTGAGACTCGAATGAAATACGGAGGTGTTCGGTGGTGGGTGTACCTCGGCCTGAATTTGAAAGCGTTTGTGCATGTTTGAATGTTTACAGTTAGCATAGTGTATCTGTCTGTTTTGAGACTACTAACTGGATTTCAAAGGTTAAAAATGCAGCCATTTTTTAGCATTGATGGTTTTTTTTTTCAGTGGGGGGAGACATGTCACAAAGCAAGTCCCTTATTTGTCAAAAAGCTGTTCCTTGGCTCAAGGAGACTCTATCCTTGGTTTCTTTCGCAGGGACAATAAAACGGGGCCAAGCTCCTATCAGTCTGGTTTGGTATAGAGATAAAAAGGATTTTTAGAGGCCTTTTGTTTATATGGAAACAGATGAGACTTCAGGCCAAAGTGGTCATGCTTTATAAGTGACCAGTATAATGAACAGAGAGTGGTGAGCTCTTTTAGCTGAACTAGCTGAGCTGAATTGAGCTGAGCAGTTTTCAGTTGAGTTTTGAACTAGGAAGTTCATCTGAGAGCTGTGTGGAAACTCTCTCTCTTTTCTGACCTTCAATTTCAACCTGGAAGTATATGTTACGTTTGTACTGGTTTTAATTGGCAGTTTGATTATTGGGAGAGTTGTGTATGCTCGGAACAGCATAATTAAGTCTAGTTGAATTAGGTTGAATTCTGTCGTGATTCTTTATTCTATTCTTTGTGTTTCATTGTGTAATTTCATGAATAAAGTTTTTGTCTGTTTTAAAATGTAGTAGTCATCCTAGCTAAATTACTCCTATTTCAATTCTCTTTCCCAGTCCCTTTCCAATATGGCCATCCTTGGCGTCCTCCATTGCCACAACGAACCAAACCACGATTTGGAAGAACAAGATCTCATCTGTGTCCTGTGTAGCCTACACCCCGGGGACTCAACATTGAATTCTCGAATTGCAAACAACCTCCCTTCCAATCCCCTGACTCCCTTCCCAGACCCTCCCCTCCCTTCCATTCCTCTGAGCAAGCTATTGTCCAGCTACCTACCAACTGGACTCAGCCATCCCATCACCAACCCGCTGATACCCTTAATTGTGTGTTCACTTATCTCCCATCTCGCCACTCTGCCTCCTCCTCCCTCACCCGCATTTTATCTATAGACTCCCTTACTCCCATCCACAGTCCTGACGAATGGTTATATCCAAGGTGTTCACTTCTCAACGTCTTGATGCTGCCTTGCTAATTTTGTTCTTCCAGCTTCCTGCGTGTGTATTTTGGATTCCAACATCTACTGTTTTTTTTAAATTGTCTTCTTGTGTAATAGGCAGGAGTGAGTGAACGCATTGCGCCTCTTGTTATCCAACAGATCAGATGGATGGAATGGCTTTCTTATATTACTGTGAAACCAGCTAGAGTTGCTGAAGGAGTTCCTCTTTCTTTTAACCATGGAAATGTTTATTGCCCAGCAGTGCTTTTGATCAATGTTACCTTGACATTAGCAGCACAAGCTTGAATGTTGTTCTGATTTGATACCTAAGTACCTTAGGAGGTTACTCATTGTTCTGAACATTGTATAATCTTCACAGAACATCCCCACCCCTGATCGTATGGCAGAGGGAAAGACATTGATGAAGCAGCTGAAGATGTTTTTGCCGAAGAAGCTCCACTGAGGATTGCCCACAGGGATATCCAGGGACTGGGAGGATTGATGTCCACCAACCCCATTGTGTTCTGAGTGATTCAACCAGTGGGGAGTTTACAACTGATTCCCATCAAGTTCAATTTTGTTCCGTCTCCTTGACATCTCACTGAATTAAGTACTGCCATGATATCAGGGCCAGTCACTTTACGCTGTGTTCATATCTTCTATCCATGTCAATAGGCCAAGGTATATGTGTGGGGAGTGTTTCCTTCTCTCAGGGAGTAGTGACGGTTGGGACCAGACAGTTGGGGAGGCCAAATCATTGAAATGTTTGAGGGGTGCGAGTGGGTGTCAGTGGATTTTGACCCGTCAGAGAGTCGAGGGCTACAAAGAATTGGGCATAAAAGAGAAATTGCGGCCGAGTGAAGATCTGCCCTCTCTTACTGAATGGAAGGGCAGGTCTGAGGGGATATGTAGCCTGGTTTTATTCCAGTATACCCCATAGTCCAGTCACTTTGCTGCCTCTTCCATTTCCTGTGTTACTGACTTCAAGTAACTGAATAGATTGATCCTGTTGCTGTGCAACTGAATACTGGTTCTGCATGATCTGGTTACAGTTTTATAGGCCCGAGGGGTTTATTGGCCTCCTCCTGTAACTGTATATCGGGCCCCAGGGGTTGAAAGGCCTCATTCTGTTCTGGTGTAATTGAAATCCATATTGACTAAATCTTGGAGAAAGTGAGCTCTGCAGATTCTGGAGATTAGTGTCGAAACGTGTGGCACTGGAAAAGCACGATGGGTCAGGCAGCATCAGAAGAACAGGAGAATCGACATATTGGACGTTCCTGATAAAGGGCTTATGTCCGAAACATAGATTCTCTTGCCCCTCGAATGCAGCATTACCTGCTGTGCTTTTCCAACATCACATGTTTCGATGTCTACTGATCCAATTCAATCTTCCTGCTCACTTCATCCAATTATATTAAGAAAATTGTCAAGCACAAACTTCCTCGCACAAAGCCACACTTATTATTCCTAATCAAAGCCTGTCTTTCTAAATGCATGTACATCTTATCCCTCAGAACCTTCTCAAGTAACTTACCTACCACGGATGTTCAACCTACTGATCTGTAGTTCCAAGGCTTTTTTTGTGCAGTTCTCCTTGAATAAGGGCATGGCATTTGCTACCCTCCAGTCTTCCAGGACGTCCACTGTGGTCAGTAATGATCAACATTATAGTCCAAGGTCGCCGAAAATTCTTCTGGAGCCACTTGAGGTGTTCTTGGATATATCGGGTAAGGACCATGAGATTTATCCACTTTCAAACATTCTAGTACGTCCAAATCTCCTCTACTATGACATGGATTGTCCCTAAGATATCACCACTAACTTCCTCAAGTTCTCAAGTCATCAGGTCTTTCTCCACGGTAAACATAGAGTAGAAATATTCGTTGAGGATTTCACCCATCTCTTATAGTTCCACACATACTTCTCCACATTGGTCTTTGATGGGTCCTATTTTCTCTCCAGTTATTGCTTTTTCTTTTAATATATTTAAGTACCTTTTTGGATTCATCCTAATCTTCTCAGCCGAGGCTTTTTCTTGCTCCCTTTTCACCCGACTGATGTCCTTCTTCAGTAAAATCCTGTATCTCTTATATACCTCCAGGGATTCCCTTGATCCCAGCGGCCTAAAACTGAGCCAATTCCGAAGTTCGAACATGAACCTGTTGACCAGTTTTTTCCCTCTCCATAACTATATGAAAACTAATAGAACTATGGTTACTGGTCCCAAAGAGCTCCTCCACTATTAATTCAGTCACCTGTCCAGCCTTATTTCCTAAGAAAAGTTCGAGTTATGCCCCTTCCCGAGTAGGACACTCTATATACTGCTTGAGGAAACTTTCCTTATGCATTTAACTGATTCTATGTCATCAAATCCCTTAATGCTCTGGCCGTTCCAGTCTCTATTAGAAAAATTAGAATCCCCTAGTATAATAACCCCATTGCTCCTGCAGGTCTCCCCTCTCTCCCTGCATATTTGTTACTCTCATTCCTGTTGACTCTTTGGGGGCCTATATTACAACCCCAACACCTCACCATTCCATTCCTATTTCTTAACTCCACCCACAAAGCCTCATTGGGTGATCCATCAGTTATTTTATCTCTGATTACTGCTGTGGTACTCCCCTTCATCAGAAATGCAACTCCCCCTCCCCTCCTTCCACCATCTCTGTCTCACCTAAAGCACCTGTTCCCTAGCACATTAAGCTGTCAGTCCTTTCCATCACTTAGCCATATTTCTGTAATGGCTATAATATCCCAGTCCCACCTACCTATCCACACCCTGAGTTCATCGGCCTTACCTGTCAGCCCTCGTGTATCGAAACAGATGCAATTTAATCCAAAAGGCACTACTTACTCTGTCGTTTTCCAGCCTAACCTTACTATTTCTGATTATTGTATCTCCTTCCACTTGCCTCCCTGCCCTTGAGGATATGACCACTTGCCAATCTAGTTTAAACCCTCCCTTGTAACCCGAGCAAAACTGGCCGCCAAGATATTGGAATCCCCTTCAGTGCAAGTCTCTGACGTTAATCTCCCTCTCAGGAGATTATCACTGTCAAGGTATTTTTAAAGAATGATTCTCCTAGCTCTCTGTAGTTATGCTGCAGGACCTCATCCCTATTTCTACGGATATCATTTGTGCCAACGTGCATCATGTTTTCTTCTGCTCACCCTCCCCCTTGAGAATGTTCTGCAGCCAATTGGAGACATCCTGGACCCTAGCACCTGGGAGGTAACGCACCACCCTGGATTCCCGTTTGCGACCACAGAATCTTTGATCTGTCCCATTAACAATCGACCCTCTTAACTTTAACGCCCTGTTTACCTTTACACTTTTCCGCTGTGCCCAAGAGCCAGTGGTCGTACCACCAACCTGGCAACTGTTGCTTTCCCCTGAACGGACATTGCGCCCAACAATCCAAAATGGTCTACTTGTTTTCGAGGGTAATAGCCACAGGGGATTCCTGCAATCCCTGCCTACTCCCTTTGTCATTCCTGGTGGTCGCCCATCTACTCTCTGCCTGGAACATGACAGGAAGCAAGGAACGCCTGTTAGATTAAATTGTGTTCATTTAAATACAACAGGACTGACATATAAGGCTAATGAACTCAGGACGATGAATGTTGGACTGAAATATTACAGTCATTAAAGAAACATAACTAGGGGCGTGTCTATGAATTTGTCAGTATCTCGGATGATCCTCAGTGCATCCTAGATTAGATTACCTACAGTGTGTAAACAGGCCCTTCGGTCCAACAAGTTCACACTGACCCACCGAAGAGCAGTCCACCCTGACCCACTCCCCTACACGCAACACTACGGGTAATTAAGCATGACCAATTCACCTAACCTGCACATCTTTGGACTGTGGGAGGAAACCGCAGCACCCAGAGGAAACCAATGCAGACACGGGGAGAATGTGCAAACTCCACGCAGACAGTTGCCCGAGGCGGGATTTGAACCTTGATCACTGGTGCTGTGAGGTAGCTGTGCTAACCCATGATCCACCTTGCCGCCCAGCGTCGCTCCCTAACACGGTCTCCAGGAGCTGAAGCTGGGTGCAGTGCCCACACGTGTAGCCATCAGGGATGGTTGAATTCTCACTGAGCTACCACATCTCACAAGATGGAGCGTGCAACTGCCCTAAATGCCATCTCGACTGCTGTAACAATAAAGTTAAAAGGACTTTATTTGAGTTTACCTGTACATTTCGCTGAGCTGAGCTGTCCGAAGCCTCTCATGTCAAAGCTTTCCTGCTTACTCTGCTACCAACGGCATGTCTCTCTACCCCTCCAAATTTAATTTTGGTCAGGGAAGGAAGGAGACACGACAGTGATGTAGTGTTTAGGCCTTCAGCACTCCTTGACACCTGGCCCCAGGCTACCTGCTCCACAGTGCAGGTCTGCTCTTGGCCTTGGAGGGTGTCTTGCTGACGTCTTTCTTCTGGTAGTGGTGATTGTGTCGATGCAAATCCTCACCCTAACAGGCAATCCGTGTTATCGCAGTCCTCTCGTACTTTCTGCCCATTTGTATTGCGTTTATGAATTCCTTGAATCCCTCGATTGCATTCCAAACTGTGTCTCACTCCATAGTTAGAGAGGTTGATGTTCTTGTGAATACAAGTTTGTTGGAAAAGAACACCATTAGACATAGGGGCAACAATATGTCTGTCCGCTCACTGAGTCTGCTTTTCCTTGGATTAGGTTATATTATTTTGTTAATCCCCCATTCCACTTTCCTGTCATTTTCCCGTAACGCTTGTATAAAAATCTGTCTGTCTCAGCCTTGAAGATATTTAATGATCCAGCCTCAACAGCCCTCCGAATTTTATACAATTGTTTCCCTCTCACTGATGTGAGACTTAGTGGTTTTGCCCACTCCATCTTACATAATATTCCAATTCTTCCTCAGCTCCTGTGTCAATTTGCTCAAGGGTCAAACGGTCACTCTCCCTGAATCCAGGAACTGCTTCTCCAAACTGAAGACCGATTCGGAGGGTGTGTTTAACATATTCTCTGGTTCTGTGAACAGGCTGTCCCCTTAGTCTCTAAAACTCCCATTCTTTCCCGCGTTATCCTCTTCCCCTTAATAAACCAAAAAAAAAATGACTGTGGATTCTTGCTAATCTTACCCGTTAATGTTTTATCACCCCTCTTTCTGCTCTTCCACTGATAGTTTAAGTTTAGCCCTCCACTTGCTATATTCTTTTAGGACCTTCATTGACCTGCTCACTTGGTACCAGATTTAAGCTTCTCTTTCCCTTTTCATCCTGTTCGGAATTTGTGTCGACATCTGATGTTCTCTGGGTTTGTTTTCCTAAATTTTATCTTCGGTGTAACATGCTGGACCGACACTGTCATCAATTCAATTTTAATCAAATGATTCCCCCACCCACGCCCCACCTTGTTCTGCTACAGTTTCACCCAGAAATAACTGCACTTTGGCCAGATCCTGTCATTTGTTTCCATAAAATCTGACTCCTCAATGCAAAAAGCTCTTATTTTTCTAACATTTATGGGGTCTTTTCCTTCGCAAAGTCAAAATGTGTGATATCACATTCACTGGTCCTATAATGCTCTCCCACTTCCGCCTGGAACAGCTGACTGGCTTTATTCCCAACAGTGAGGCCCAGCACTGCACGGCCCATTGTTTAATCTGCTCTATGTTGATATAAGAAGCTCTCTGGAATAAATTTAAAAACATCTGCCCCTCTTAAAAATTTATCACTGACCGAATGATTGTTTGGAATTGAAATATCTGAATATAACTATCCTATTATTGTTTTACACCCCTCAATAACTTGGTTTTATACCTGCTCCCGTACTTTCCTTTATCTGGGGGTCTTTAATATATCCCTAGCAGTGTTTCTGTCATGGTTTTGATCCTGAGCTCGAACCACCAAGCCTCTTTAGAAGATCCTTTCAAGATGTCGTCCCTTCTTACGCCAGTAACTAACTCCATAATTAATAAGGTAATACCACCTCCTCTTTTACCCTCTCTTCTGTCCTGACTCTTGTTCTGGTACCACAGAATATTGAGTTGTTAGCCCCGACCTCCCTCAAACACATCTCTGTAATGGCAAAAATGTCACACTTCCACATGTCACCTCGTTTCCTTATCATATCTGTCTGTCTGATAATTTTACCAGCATCAAGGTAAAGCACATCCAAGCTGGAATATATCACCTGGAATACTCAGTACTTCGGGGTTCTTCAGTCATTCACTGTTCGTTATCAACCTGTCCAATTCATGAACCAAAACTGTAACTCTGGGACTGAATGAATATTTGTTGAATTTGAAATTCCTTTCTAGTAAATGTGTTCATCAAATGCAACTTTCCAGAACTGAACAGTCAGCTCCAGATACAACGAGTTTCTGCTGATTAGTTCCCTGCTCAGTGTGCAGAGGGGACAGCCCTCAGTGATGGAGAATGTGAGGACTGGTGATCAGAGTCGAAAATTGTGGCGCTGGAAAAGCACAGCAGTCAGGCTGCATCTGAGGAGCAGCAGAGTCAAAGCTTCCCATGTTTTCCATTCCATAATACACAGGATATTCGGAACCATACTTGCTCAGGAAGGCAGCACTGTACAGAGCCCTGAAATGGAAAGCTGTCAATCATTTGGTTGGACAGGGAGTAAAAAGTTGAGGTGAAATACAGACTGTTTGAAGTACAAACATAAGGATAGATAAATCCCTCAGCCAGACGGGAAACACTCTAGGTTACTACAGGAAGAGAGGGAAGAGATTTATGTGCCTTTGTCGATGGTCTTTGCACCTTCACTCTCCATTGGAGTAGCAACGGTTGATTGGAGGGTGGTAAAAGTAGTCCCTTGTTCAGGCAAAGAAAGAGGGATTTTCCTGAGAATGACAGACAAGTCAATCTTACATCAGTATTGGGCAAACTATTGGAGAGGATTCTTGAAAAACAAGGTTTGATTAGAAATAGTCAGCATGGATTTATGAGGGGCAGGTCATACCTCACAACTCTTATTGGATTATTTGAGGATGGGATGAAGCACACTGAAGAAGGTAGAGAAGTGAATGCCGAGTGCATGGATTTTAACAAGGTGTTTGATAAACTTCCCCGTGGTAGTTTCATTCAGAATGTAAGGAGGCATGGTATACAGGGAAACCTATCTGCCTGGATACAGAATTGGCTCACCCATAGAATACAGAGGGCGGTGGTAAATGGGAAGTATTCAGTGTGGAACTGGGTGAGCAGTGGTGTTCCGTAAGGATCGGTTCTGGCACCTCTGCTGTTTGTGATTTTCATCAATGACGAGGATGACGAAGTGGAAGGGTAGGTTAGTAAGTTTAATGATGTAACACAGGTTGGTGGAACTGCGGACAGGGCTGTTGTAGTTTGCAACAGGAACATTGACAGGATGCAATACCCAGCTGCGAAGTGGCAGATGGTGTTCACTATGGAAAATGGGATACGATTCATTATGGAAAATCGAATTTGAATGCAGAATACATGGTTAAAGGGAGCATTCTTCCATTGTGGAGGAACAAGGGAATCATATGGTTCATGACATAGCTCACACAAAGTTGCTACCCAGGTTAATAAGGTTGTTAAGGATGTGTTTGATGTGTTCATTTGCCGAGGGATTGAGTTTAACAGCTGCGAGGTTATGCTGCTACTCTATGGAGCCCTGGTGAGACCAACTTAGAATATTGTGATCTGCTCTGGTTGCCTCGTTATAGGAAAGACGTGGAAGCTTTGGTGAGGGTGCTGAGGAGATTTATCAAGATGTTGCCTGGACTGGAGGGCATGTCATACAAAGAAAATTTGGGGAGCTAGGGTGTTTTTCTCATTGGAACGAAGAAGAATGGAACGTGACTTGACAGGGGTGTTCAAGATGATGAGAGACATCGATAGAGTGGATAGCCATTTACTTTCTGCCAGGGTGGAAATGACTCTCGACGGAGTATGATTTTAAGGTAATTGAAGGAAGGTTTAGGGGTGATGTCAGAGGTAGGTTCTTTCATAGAGGGGTGGGTGTGTAAAATGAACAGCCAGCAGTTGTAGTAAAGTCAACTATATTAGGGATATATAATTGGATAGGTACATGAATGATAGTATAATGAAAGGTATGTATGTTCGTTTGATCTTAGAGTAGGATCAAAGGTCGACAGAACGTCAAAGACTGAAGGGCCTGTACAGTGCTGCACTGTTCTGCACTGTTCTGTGTTACCAGTTTCACCCAGCTTGTTGATTGTCATCAGTTGTTGAATGTGTGAGGGAATGATGTGTGTGAGATCAGGAAGCTGTGGAGCGGTGTAAGGCCAAATCCTCCAGTTATGGTGTGCATTGTTACAGTCACCTGAAAGCCAGTATAATATGTGTGGTAACTTAAACCAGACACAATCCGTCAAGTTCAGTTATTAATGTGATTTTTGGATTGCCGTTTGCTGCTGGTTACTTCACATACATTCTACTGTGTGACCCATGTAGTAATCTCTGACCATTCACCGAGATGTACAAATTTATTTTGACACTGGAGAATGTGAAGGTGACATTTATTGGATATGGATTTAGAGGTTTCTTTGTGAGGCACAAGACACTGCAATAGATTGTCAACTTGTTAACGTCTTCACCCGGGGTGCAGGTGAATGGAATCTTGGAGGCAGGTCAGATTTCATCACCGTGGGTAACTTGTATGGTGTGATTCTGGCTCTCCGTGTCAACACGTCTGCTCTCTGGCCAGGCTCTGACTGAAGATGAATTTTAAAACTTGGTTGCTGGTCAGCAATTAGTATTTAACCTGGACAACAATTGTACCTACACTGAGATCAGTTGGCGGGTCCTCCCCCTGCCCAAGGTGGATTCCAAATTATTTGTTTTGAAGAAATGTTTGACTGACTGCCCCGAACCAGGTTAGAAACTCAATGTACAGATTTTGGAAAAGGCGACTGAGTCTCTGTGTATCTCAGGCAGCTGTGAGGTCCAATAACACTGTAAATGATTTCAGATCTATTTGAAGCAATTTTCAGCGTAGCTCATTGCAAGGTGGTGAGTTTACTGAGCCAAACAATAGTCGGATGTTTGCTCTATTCCATGAATTGGGCAAAAATAAGATGTGAACGATAATCATTCAACTGAACTAGAATCTGTTCAATCAATTCTGTTGATTCTATATTTATGGAACTAAAATATAAACTCCTGTCAAGATTTTCTAACACAGAAATAAAGTATGTACATTTTATTTTATCGAGGAAAGAACATACATCTTGTGGTAATCAGAATTAGACATTCAATGTCAGGATTCAAAGCAATGTTTTGCCACTCCAATATTTTTAAAGTGGTTGGTTTCTGAATGATAACATGTTTAGAATGAGCAAACGACTGAACATACAAATAGAATTAGGGTTCTTATACATTTATATGTAAACAATCAGTTTAATTTCTCACTGAAATGTACGATCTTCAGCTATTTGCCAGCAATTTAAAAATTGCAATGATTCACCATGGACTGTGAACATTAAACTAAATAAATTATTTGCATTATCAAATTTTAGTGAGTAATAATTTGAAAACTTCCAATTTTTAGAATAAACGATGTTTAATATGAAACGTGGAGAGTAAAAAAAAAGCAACGAACATGATATTGTGTCAGTGAAAAGTCAAAGCTTTCCAAAGGGTTTTGTGACAAAGCAATGATATATTTGTTTTAGTAAAGGGAATACAACATGTAAAATATTCATGTTCTGACTAGTAATTAGACTTCATAATGAAGTTGACCTTGCAATACTTGCATTTTAAATGCTTACGCTGCACCAAGTAATCAGATATTTGCGAGCATTTACACAGTGAAATAATTGGATACTGACTTTTATTTACAGCTGACACATGATAGAGTACAAAACTTTAAAGTACAGGAGGAACCCTTGGCCATTACGTATGCATCAGTTCCAAAAATATCTCCCAAGCACCTCCCATTTGCCAGCCCTCTCTCTGTAGCCCCTTAAATTCATAATTTCCAAACATATATTCAGTTCTCTTTTGAATCTTCATCCTCAACTTTCCCAGCCAGTCAATTCCAATTTGTAACAACTCTCTAAATAAAGACGTTTTTTTCTTATTTCACTTCTAGCCCTTTTACTGACAACCTTGAAATTAGAATTCCTTGATGCTATAATGCCTACTAATCGAGTATTCTTTTTCTACTCTGCAACGTTTTTCATACTTTTGAGCACCGCAATAAATTCACATCTTTGTCTGTTCTGCTCCAGGAACAATAAGCCTTGCAAGAACTTTAACAAACACTACAACGGAAAAACAAGCAGAAAACTAGTCTCCAGGATACATGAACATCAACTAGCTACAAAAGACATGATCCCAATACGAATACCTTACGTACTGATGAGGAAGTACGCCACTTTGACTAGGTCTGCATATCCATCCTAGGACAGGCCAAACAGAGACAAGCACAAGAATTCCTGGAAACATAGCATTCCAACTGGAACTCCATCAACAAACACATCAATTTTGACTCCATCTATCATCCTCTGAGAAAAAGGGCAGGAAATGACATCATGGACACTGGTAATTACATTACCAACTCAAGGAAACCGAAACATTTTAAATAGAAAGTGGGAGATAATACCAGCACTTCACTGGAGGCTCATTTACTGAGTAGTCAATGGAACAAACTAGGAACTGCCATTAGCTATTGCTTCAGAATATATCTGAGTGCTCGTGGCTGCCACCACATAGAATCATTGAATGAAAATGCGAGCCTGCATCACCAAGTGCATATCCAAAGGCTTTTTTTTAACGTTTGTGAGATTACCTGATCAATCACCCACCTAGGAAATGCATTCCCGACACATGCTATTAGGGGCAGAAATGCGGCTCAGTGGTTAGCACGCCTGTCTTAGAGCGCTGGGGACACAGGTTTGATTCCAGCTTTGGGTGACTGCCTGTATGGATTTTGCACATTCCTCCCATATCCGTGTGGGTTTCCTGTAGGTACTCCGATTTCCACCCACAATCCAAAGATGTGCAGGATAAGTGAATTGGCTATGCTAAATTGCCCAAAGTGTTCAGAGACATGTAGGTTAGGTACATTAGTCAGGGGTAAATATAGGAGGAATGTGTTTGGGTGGATTACTCTTTGGAGGATCAGTGTGGACTTTTTGGGCCGAAGGGCCTGTTTCCACACATAGGAAGTTTATATTCTATGCCTGTGCCATCCACTCAGTTCAATACAGACTCCAGAAATCCCCTCTCAATAGCTGCTGTCTGTTCATCCTCTTCACACCCTTTATTCTCTTGTACACCTGTACCATGTTCCCTCCTCAACCTTCCCTGCTTCAAAGAAAAAAGGAGCAAGTTTAGCCCTCGCTCTTCAAAGTTTGAGTGTCACTTGTGTTGTTAATTCAGATTTGCATCCTCTCACATTTATCAGTGTTAAACTTCATCGGCCATAAATCTGGATATTGAAATCATCTGTTTATATCGTCCTGTAGCCTAACCCTGTCCTCCTCACTGTGAAGCACCCAGCTAATCTTTGTGTAATCCCCAACATTAGTTATCATTCCACTTCCATCCATCTTCCACATTCTCACCATCATCATTTATGAATATCACAAACAAACCTTGATTTCCTTCCTGTTCTCCACATGTTGTTTACAAAGGAATAATTAAAAATTCCAGTCTCTTGTTGTTCTTATTTGGGAAATTTACAGAGTGATGTAGTTAACACCTATTATGAGGGTGCTGAAAATACCATTTTCGACACAAAGTTAAATTCACCTTTTACACTCTGTCCCTCAGCATGTCTTATTCATAAAGCGTGTACCTAATTTAGGAGGAGAACTTCGGTTTGGCACCTTGCACTGGAACATTAGCCAGTTGTGTGGCACTGTCCTTTGTAACAATAGTGAAAAACTGAAGAAATTTTTCATCTGCAGGATGGACACTGATTCATTTCTTGAATCAGCTAATGTGATGAGGAAAATAATTCAATTAAATTCCATGTTATGTGGACAAACTGCAGGAGATCAAATCATATTTTATGTCTACCTTGAGATTGGAAGCAAATACATACTGTATAAAAAAAAATCAAAAATGTTGAGACACAACACCGGGGGAACACGTCACCTGCATTTGATGGAGATACAAAAATAACAGAGTGAATGTACAATATGATAAAGCATCAAGTGATAGAAAAAGAAGTGCATCAAATTTTAATTTTCAATGGAATCCGATCCCAATTTTCCTGAACAGTGGTGGTTTCTCCCCTCCAACCTCACTTTTCCAAAAACAAGCTTTACCAGTCACTAAAACTTCATTAGCCATTCTTCCTCCCGTTCCTACCGCTTTTTTACACTCCTAATTTCCCTTGCACGACCCTTTTGCAGATCTTTCTGCCACATACTCTTCCACTGAAGATATATCTTCTCACCTTCTTCTGCCACTCCCACTGTAAGTTACACCGTTCCCTAGTTTACTCCCATTTCCATTGGCCATCTCTTACCCATTTTTGCTTTTTCAACTGGGTGATGGGAGCTCCTGGCTTCTGTGCTGCTATTTGGTCATCAAAAATATGAATGAGAGTATGAATCAATGCCCAATGTTTAATCGTGTATTTCTGACATTGTCCAATGCACCGTGAATAGGGTGAGTATATTTTCCGCATACAGAGTGGAACATTTTTTTTTTCTGTCCTCTGTCACAGCGCTTAACCAAGCAGCCTCATCCCAAATATGAAATAACTCTCCTCAGAATCAGAAGTCCATGCATCTGTTTGTCCTTAAATGTTGCGAGGACAGTGACCACATTGTTCAATAAGCCGTGTTCTATCCTTTTTGCTCTTTAGTATTTTAACTTATTTTCCAATGTCAGTTGATGTGAGATCAGACTAACTTCCCTTGCCAACAAAGTAGGCATTTGATCCATGTAGCATCATTCCCCCCTCAGCAAACTGTGTTAATGGGAATCAGAGGAAATTCTGTGCTGGTAAGTTTTCCTCAATGAACAATGACACCTTACCCAGAGCTATTGGGAATGACAATTAAACTCTGCCCTTGCTAGTGCCTTACAAAACCATGAATGGATTTGTTTTATATAATAAACATCAAGAGACATCAGTTTTCACAGTTTGGTTCTAAAGTCTCAGAAAAGAGAAAACCTTGCAGGTTGAGTGTCACCCCAATGAAATCAGAGCATTACATAAGGTAACGATTCAGATTATCTTCAATCATTTATCTTTCTGAAGACTGGTCGTGCGGTGTCGTTGCCACTGAGATCATCATTTTTCTCTGTCCAACAGCACTCAAATCACATAGGCTCAAGCCTGCACCATTTCCCCAATTCTACTTCATTCTCCAGCTCATTCGCCATGCTCACCAGATATACGAGGCCACAAGATGGAATAACTTAGAGATGCCTATGAGACTCTGGAATCTGCCACCCCACTCCATGCCCTGCAATCTGAGTCCAACCCCTCCCCCAAGCTCCCACCTCCTGTCGTGTATTCACCATCCCTCCTAACCTTCCACGCTCTAATGCTGAATGTTCTGTACTCAGCAAATGTAACTCATTTTATCCCTCTGTGCCCCCACTTTAATGAATTTCAGGCACGACAAATGTTGAACTCCTCTTCCCACCATCTTCTCCTCGGTGTCCATTTCTTTGAACAAGAGTCCACTCCCCATCCATATAGACGCTTCGCCCAGCTCCAACACTCTCCCTCCACCTGGATCCATTCTCTGGCATTACTTGAACTCAATATGTTCATTGATAACTTTCCATGTGAGTTTTACTTGTCTTAAATCTCTGTATTTCCCCTCTCCCTATCCAACCTATCACCCTCTGAACAGACTGTACGCTGTATGCTTCGATCCAACCCTGACTGTGTTATTCAGCCTGTGCCGATAAGGGTGGTGCTGCTGTAGTCTGGTGGACTCACCTCTACACTTCAGAGCTGAGTGCCAGCTCTCAGATACCTCCACATGTCACCTGCTGATCCATAACTCTACCATGGCACATCAGGCTATTTTTATTTACTAAAATCTGACCACATTTCATCTGGAATTCCACTCACGATGGCCCACACCCTCCCACCCACCCCTACTCACCCCCACCTAACAGTC